>NC_057712.1:102013778-102038109 GCF_004010195.1 Chiloscyllium plagiosum | reverse complement strand
GGCAATTGGATAGGTACATGGATGGGTGCTTAAGCTAGGACAAATGTTCGACACAACATCGTGGGCTGAAGGGCCTGTTCTGTGCTGTATTGTTCTATGTTCTCTGTTCTAAAATTTGCCTTATGGTTTACATTAATGAGCAGGTTGTGTATTTATGCAAGGAACCTAAGAAAACATGGAAGATTTCATGTTTGAACATCCTCTCAAACTAGGACTATAATCAGGCTTTCAAATTATTACCATTGCCAATGAATTGGAGAAAATGGGCGGAAAATCAACAATGACCTTTATCGAAAGGATGAGCTGATGGCATGAATCCTGCATGCGCATTTATTTTCATGACATTGGTTGTCTTTGATTGCTCTTTACTGGAAAGGCAGTGGCATAATGGGTAATGTCACTGAACTAGTAATTCAGTGACCCAGACAAATGGGGTCATGGGTTCAAACCCCACCATCATACCAGCGGATTTCCATTAATGCATCTGAAATAAATAGCCAAGGTGCCATGAAACTACCATCAGTGGCTGTAATAATATCCTACAGGAAACCTCCTCCAGTCTGGCTGAAATGTGACTCCAGACCCACAGCAATATGGATGATTCTTTAAGAATAGAGATTGGGCAACAAATATCATCATTGCCAGCAACTTCTGCTTTTCCCATGAATGATTGGAGAAATAAGCTGGAGCATTCTGTCATCATGAAGACCGCAGACATATAAGTGTGATAGAACAGGCAACTACACGCACATTAGAACAAGTAAATGGCCAATGGCCCAAGGTGCCTGGGACTGTACTTCAGGATGCAATTAGCAACTCCACAAGACTCAGAGAGAAGGTGGAGGATGGCAAGTGGGACAATGGGTAATCATAGAACAATCTGGGGGAGACCGAAGGCCATTCAGATTAGAAGTGAAAGTTACATTTGGGTTATTACTTTGTTAAGACTGATCAAAATAACTAAAACTAATTCCATCTTTACGCTCAGCAGTAAGAATACTTTGCTGGTTTCTGTGACATAGTAATTGGGATATCAGAGCAATTAGCTTCCACAGCATCTAACATCAAGCTTGCAGGCACAATCAGCCATAGTAGCATTGACGCTTGCTCTGGCTTCCCTTTCAACTTGGCTGGCAGATGTGCCTGGTCAGAAATGAAAAGATCAGGCAATTAGTGGAAAGATCAGGCAATTAGTGGGCTGATGACAAGTCTTTTCCTGAGATTTAATACGATCAAAACTCCCTCGGGATCTGTCCCAAAGCTCTTCAGTAGCTTGGCCAGTAAATGTGGAAGTATTCACTGTGTTTCACAGCTGTTGTTGGTTACTGTCCATTCGCGTGAGGTCAGCACCAATAATATGCGAGGTCATGTCTGACCAACTCACATCCTGAATTTCATGTGGAATACCCAGGCTTTGTTCGTCCACAGCCTGCCATACTGGGAATCAAACGAAGTGTCAAATGGTTACAATTCAGAAGACAGCTTTCAGCCTATTGTATCTGTGGCAGCTCGATGGATAAGCAACTCCATTAACTCCACTCCACCACCTTCACCCCATCACCTTGCAAATGTTTTGTCTTCACAGAATCACAGAAGTGTTTGGGCACAGAGGAGGCCATTTGGTCCATCATGCCTACACTGGGTCATTAAATGAGCATCATTGGCACGAGAAAATCTCATATTCTCGCCCACATTTCCTTGCACAGTATCTTTAATAAGGTGTTGGCCCCCTGTGTTCTCTGTCTATGACCTGATGTTTAGATTGATTCTAAACTAAAAAGTGAGCTAATTGAGTTTTACATAAATTCATGCAGTTTGAATTTATGTAAAACTCTGTTATCTTACTTTTTAGATTGGAATCAATCTAAACATCAGGTCATAGACAGAGAACACAGGGGGCTAACACTTTCAACATATTGTCTAGCTATCACCATTGTTAACAGCTAACCCGAGAATGCAACTTTAAAAAAAAGGGTTTTGTGATTTACACATGAAAGAAGTGAAACTATCACTGTATTCTAACAGATGAAAGGCTTAACAGACAATCAATTCTTCAATGTATAATTTCAGTTACATCACACTGCAAATCTTTGCTATAAATTCTGTGTTACGATCGAGCCCTCCACAATCACCTGATGAAGGAGCGTCGCTCCGAAAGCTAGTGTGCTTCTAATTAAACCTGTTGGACTATAACCTGGTGTTGTGTGATTTTTAACTTTGTACACCCCAGTCCAACACCGGCATCTCCGAATCATGGAATATTGTGCACAGTTTCGATCTCTTTATTTGAGGAAGGATGAGGTGGCACTGGAGGCAGTTCAGAGGAGGTTCACCAGGTTGATTCCAGGGATGAAAGGGCTGTCATAGCGATTGAATAGTACTCCACATGTGGAGTACTGTAAACAATTTAATCCCTTTTTGAAAGAAAAGATATTATTTCAACGGAGATCATTCAGTTCACTAGGATGATCCCTGATTTGGACGGATTGTCTTATGAGCGAAGTTTAAACAGGTTGGACCCTACTCACTGGACCTTAGAAGAATGAGAGGTGACCTCATTGAAACATACAGGATTCTTAAGGGGCTTAACAGGATAAATGCTGAGAGGATGTTTTCCCCTCAAGGCAGAGTCTATGACCAGAGGCATAGTCTAAAAAAAAAATCAATTTATGACTAAGGTGAGGAAGAGATGTGAGTCTTTGGAACTCCTTGCCACAAAGAGCTGTTGGGGAAGAGCCCTTGTGTATATTTAAGGCTGAGATAGATTCTTTATCAATAGGGAAATTAAGGTTTCTGGGGAAGGGCCAGCAAAGTGGGTGTGTGGAGTCTCTGATCAGCCATGATCCTTTTGAATGGTGGAGCAGGCTCGAGGGGCTACTCCAGCTACTCCAGTTTCCATTTACTACAGTCTTATCATGGTCTAAAACAGGCATTTGTATGCTCATTTTCATTCATTTGTAGAATGTGTACGTCACTGGCAAGATCAATATGAGTTACCCATTCATAACTTCCCTTATGAAGGTGGTAGTGAGCAACGAATATTAAACTCTCTATCAGAGAAGGATGGGATGTATTAAAATGGAAACTATAGCCCTGCAGATGGACTTTATATCTATCATTGGAAGCTGTTAGAATTGATTATTAACACATTTATAGCTGGGCATTTAGCAAAAGTCAAGTTCAGAAAGAGTCAGCATGGTTTTATGAAAGGGAAATCATGCTTAAACTTATTGGAGTTTTTTGTAACAATGACATGTGCTGTGGCTAAAAGGAGAGCTTGTAGACATCCAGGAGGTGTTTGGCAAAGTGCTACATAACAGGTTATTGCGTGAAGTTCATGGTAGGGGTCGAATGTCTGCATGGGTAGAAGATTCGGGCCTTACAGAAAATAGACACCATGCGAAAAGAGTCTTTTCTGATTGGCAGGCTGCAACAAGTGTAGTCCCACAGAAATCTGGCCCCTCAGCGTTTTACAATTTAGACGAGAAGATTGAAGGTATGGGAGCAACATTTGCAACTTGCACAATCAAATCAAATGTAGGAAAGTATGCTGTGAAGAAGATACAAGGAGGGTGCAGACAGATACAGATAGATTGAAAAATAAAAGAAAAACCTGGCACATGGTATACAACATGGGGAAATGAGAGGTTGTTTACTTTGGCAAGAAGAATGAGTATTACTTTAATAGAGAGCGGCTGTTGAATTCTGAGGTGCAGAGCGTTTTAGATGCTCTGGTGCATGTTTTGGAGCATTTGAATTTTAAAGGTGGATGTAGTGTTTATCAAGTGGGCTACTTTCTCCTGGATAAGACCAGAAGATCAGAAGCAGAATTGAAAAGATAAACAGAAATGCTATTCACCATTCTAACAGGATAGTGTGTGATATGAGGTGTATTTGTACATTTTAAAAACGAGGAGGAAGTGAAATGCAGTTAAAGGTCAAATCCATGATAAGTACTTCTCTACACATTCAGCAACAACAGAGACGCAACTTGTAATGATTTAGCAACCTGACCTCAAGCAACATCAAAATGTAATTTGCAGGAAAGTTTTTCTCATAAAACTGGCTTTTTGTAAATCCGTTCTGACTTTGTGCATGCAGTGGTTTTAGTATAGGTATCAATGCTCTGAATTCTCTGACAATGTAAATGTCAATGGATGAACACCATTTCTACACTAAAGGACACTTACAATTCAAAACTAGCATACCCATGAATGTGCAGTGGCTACTTCAGTTTGAGTTTTAGAAATGGCCATACATTGCACAGAGTGTCCACAGTTAGCCACACATCAATGCTTCAAATTAGAGGATGCATTTACTTGCTTTATGATGGTGGAGCTGTAGCCTGTCAGCAAAACTGTCAATGGATTGTGTAAGTCATCCAATTCCCACTGAGACCTGTTCTCTAAGTGTTTCAATCTAAAGATGCTGCTTATTCCTGCCTTTTATCCCTGCAAGCATTAAGGAGCCACTATAGTCCCTTAGTCTACATCATGTTTATATTTGTCACAATAGAGGCTAACAATGAGGGAGATCATTCTGCCACTGGGGACATAATGAGGAGACCCATAATAAAAGAGGATAATAGCATGGTGGGTGGGTTAAAAACCTCACAACCAGTCCTCTCCCCATTGGGACTGATAGACAGACGGCAGACCACCAAAAGATACACAACCTAAACAATTACTAATCACCGGAACATTAATCTGGTAAATAACTATATGCAAATTAACTTAATTGAAGTGTTATCTTCTTTAAGGACCTGAGTTGGAGCTAAAAGATGGCAATTGTAAAGTCATATTTTATTAAGCAGAAACTCCACTGTCAGCAGTTGATGGGCTAAGTAGCAGAGAAATGAAGTGATTTCCTTGTGTTTAAAGAGATAAGTGTTCTGATCAATTGTTCATGTCTATCCACTCCCCCACCCCCACATACACTTCAAGATGCAATATATTTCAGCTGCTCCTTTAGAAATTAAACTTGAATGGAATTAAACACTGGACTCTCCAATATGTCTGTAAAATTTTCGTAAAGTGAGTAGATATTGAAAATTTAAAGTTATTTTCTCACCAAAGCAATTAACTTATTTCCTGTAAGTATTGCTATTTTCATTGACAAGAATATTACTTAAATGTTACATTAATCATGAATACAATATGCATTTCTATTCCAGAAACAGCTCAGGATCACAAGATAGTATTGGACAGAAATATCAGCTTCTGAAACTCCAATCTCATCTTTCTACAATAAAAAAAATGGATGCTACATGTCTTCAACAAGCATTGGGATGTTATATATGAGTATAGAATATTATCTGCCCGTTTCTCTTTGACATGTTCACACTTATTACTAATTATTGTCTAAGTGATGGGCAATAAACAGAAAAATAGTATAAATAAGTGTTTTTTTTTGGTTTTCCAATAACTATTACAAATGCTTTCTTTGCAGGTAGAATATTGTACCCTACTCTTTGACAATAATTGTTGGTGGGGGGCATTTAATTGGGCAGGAGGGTAGTGGACAGGGATCTCAGGAAGGCCATTGGTCAGCTGCCTATCCCTCTGCCATTTCAGGCCTGTAAATGGACAATTAACGCCTCAGCTCACTGCTGCTGCTATTAACCTAGAGGTGAACAGGGGATTTGCATAAGGGTAGAACAAGCAAATCCATTCAGTACTGTGTGCAGATTATTGGGGGCAGTGGAGGGGGTGGGGTGGATGTGGAGTACCCCTTGTGCAAAGGCACTCAGTAGCTGGTTGAGGGAAGAGGACTGGGCCAGCTCAGAAGAACAGATCAGGAGTGTGAAGAGGAATACTCTCCACTCACCTGGATGGGGGCAGCACACTGGAGGTGTTTGAACCCTCCTAGGACAAAGCAGCCCATGGATTGGCATCACTTCCTTCAACATTCACTTCCTTCAACATTCACTTCCTTCAACATTCACTTCCTTCACCCCCTGTTGTATGATCAGACTAAAACACCACATTCCTTCTGCTGTCACCAACATCTGCTGAGGTATACGTTTCTCCAGCACCTTTGTGGTCGAGCAAGAGTCAGGATAGCCACCTTCTGGTCCAGGTAGCAATGTCTCTTGTAGTAAACCGAATACAGTTTATTACACTTCTGTCACTATTTACATGCTACAGATATATGGCAGACACAATATGGTCTAGGGCTTAGGTCTAACTCCTTCAAGATCCTTAGTTGCTATCTACAATAGTCCTCATGATGTTATCACACTGGGTGATGCTAGTGGCGTTCAATCAGTATTTACCCTTTCAGTCCCCCATATAACTCCAACAAAGCATAATGGTAACAGTGTGTACCACCTACAACTTCACCAAGATTCCTTCAACCTGTCTCCCAAACCTGTCTCCCTTATCACCCAGAAGGACAAGAGCCACAGATGCATGGGGACATCATCAGCTGCAGGTTCCCCTTTCAGCCTGATGCCATCCTGACTTAGAACTGTTCCTTCACTGTCATGGGGTCAAACTCCTGGAACTCCCTCCTCAACAGCACAATGAGTGTACCTGCACTTTGTGGTTCAAGAAAGCAGATCATTCCTACTCTCTCAAGGGCAATTATCAATGGGAATCATTACTGTCTTAGCTAGTAAGAGGGGAGGCTATGGTATTGTGGTGATGTCATTGGACTCATAATCTACAACATAATCTATAACTCCAGGCTAATGTTTTGGGGGCATTGATTCAAATCTCACTCTAGCAGATGATGAAATCTGAATTCAATTAAAAATAAACCTGGAATAAAACAATTAGCTAGTCCTGTGATAATCAACTGTCATAAAAAGCCCATCTGATTCAGCTCAACAGGCTGTGACTTCCGAGCAATCGGAATGGCAATGGTTGTTTTCCAATTGCAAGGAACAGAATATTTCTCAAGAAATTTCTGAAAGATGAGACAGAAAGGAACTGCCAACCAATGAGTCTAGTCTTAAGAAATGCCTATGCTGATCTGATCAGGCCTGCATGTTTTTCATGGATTCACGCAACTGAATTGTTTTTTACCTTTTGTTTACAATCTAACAAAATCCTTCTAATTCAAGAAGGAGGCCAGCTGCCAAATCAAATTGTCCTCAGACCCATTATTTTTAAGCCAGCGAAAATAGTACGTTCAGTTCATTCTCAGCTTCATGGGCATTGTTTGTGAGACGGGGTCTACGTTTCTGTTATCGATGTGAAGCCTGTCATTTCATACACACCCCTCACCTGTGCCCAATTGAAAGGTTCAGCAAGATTGATGGGCCATATTGTTTGCTCCTGCTGATATTTCATATGTTCGTATGTTCTCTAAGATACTCTGAGCTAGAACTTCTGTGGAAGACTTCACAAATATATTACTTACTTCCATTGCTTGCAGTGAGTTGATAGACATGCTGTCACAAATTCTACCCTTACTATCTTTGCAAGTTTAGTGGCTTAAGTTACTCACAGCAGTGATCTGAGCATCTTACTTTAATGGGGATTTATTCTGATTGCCTAATTGTTGAGTTAATTTGTTGATTTCCTGAAAATTCTGATTTTAAGTGAAACAACTTCAGGTAAAGCATGGGCTCCCATCGAAATCAATGTTAAAGCAGAGGTTACATTCCTTTAGGCATTTCTTGCTTGGAGCAGAGGACATAGGACTGTACAGCATTGGAAAATGCCCTTCGGCTCATGATGTTGTGCCAAACATAACCCCAAATTAATCTAATCCCTTCCATCTGCTTTTGGTCCATATCCCTCTATTCCTTCTAACCTTGGAAATGGTAGTGTTTGGAACCAGGTGGATCTCATTGACTATGAGATCCTTGATTGGGGTTGTTACCCTGGGCCGATCAGGGAGCCCTGGCTGACTGATATAAGCAGGGAATGCAGAGAGTCTCCTGACTTTAGGGACTGACTCCGAGCTGGCTGGTCTCAGCCAGTGTACTGTGCACTTGTAAATAAAGGGTGACTTGGTGACAGGGTACAGGCTTCAGTGCAGTTATTTTAGAAATAATAATGCACAGGTTGAAATCCTGTACTGTATGTGTGCAGTACGGTATACTCCTAGCTGAAATAATTTGCAAATTGAAAAGAATCACTAAATGAAAAAGAAACAGGAAAGGACCTATAGATTTGGGTTAGTAACATGGTCAGAGGGAGTTCTGTATGGGTAGCTTCCAACACAACCAACTCGTTTTAAACTACTCACAGCTCCAGTTAGCACCCATTCAGCATTTACTCTTATCAGAAATTCTTTTATCTGCTTTTGCTTTCTCTCTCTTTCTCTAGCCACTGTCTCCATCTAACTATCTTACTCCTTTCTCTCCATCTCCCCTTCCCTCCCAACACCCACAATCCCCAAGAATACCACCATTTCCTAGCTGCTTTCAGTTCTGACAAAGGGTTACTGGACTTGAAACATTAACTCTGTTTCTCTCTCAACAGATGCTGCTAGACCTGCTGAGTTTCTCTAGCATTTTTTGTTTTTGTTTCAGATTTCTAGTAGTTGGTTTTAACATTAAAATGACACACAGTTGAGTTTTAATTGATCAGGCTCCATCTAGTGGCAGAGGCTGGTCAGTGCAGACAGAATACCTGCACGATGAACTTCTGCTACTAGGTGAAGGTCAGGACTTGAAGGCAGTTCAGAATAGGAACTTGAATGAGCAGACACCAGAGATCTTAAGGATAAGAATATAGGCCAGGAAAGGGAGCTCGGAGAGGGACTCATTGGTGGGGGAGAGGGTCTCAGGACAGTAGCAGGAAGCAGAGGTAGTCTAGCAGAAACTTAGGACTGAATGGGGGAGTGAAAGCATGGAGAAATGTTTGAGAATCAGCCAGCCAAACAACAGGAACTCTGCAATAAAATTTATGGGATAATGGTGGTGTAGCGATCATATCATGGGATGAGCAATCCAGGGATCCAAACTACTGCTGTTGGGGCACAAGTTCAAATCCTTCCAGAACAGATAGTGGAATTTGAATCGAGCTAATTATCCGGAATTGTAAAGTTAGTCTTAGCAATGAAACTATCATTGATTGTTGTAAAAATCCAGCTAGTTCATTAAAGTACTTCAGGAAGAAAATCTGCCATCTGTTTCCATGCTGTACATCTTTATGACTCTATGACTCTATCCTCACCTGGTTTGGCCTATGTGTGACTCCAGACCCATAGTAATATTGTTGTTTCTTAGCCAGCCCCTGAACAGATTTAGTGAAACGCTCACATTAAATGTGGTTGGGAACAGCAACATTAGTGGTGACAACCAGTTACCATGAATGACCATCAAAAAACTAAAACTTGAACACTAACTGTCATTGTTTTATCAACAACCTTAAAGCAAAACAAGTCAAATTTACAGGGACCTACTACACAATTGTATAACTCCTATATTTGACAATGGGATCTCACTATTATTAGAGATAATAGAAACCCAACGAAAATAGTGTAGACAATTCAGAACAACTGTTTGTACAATTTCTGTGAGGCTTGACACTGGATTGATCAGGGATAATTGCCTTAAGACAAGTTAATCCATGCAAAAAGGTATTGACCTCAGGTTCACAGCTCTGACACTCCTTCTTATACAATCATGAGGAGCAATCAATCGTCACAATTCAATGATGGAGTATCTCTAAAATGAATTTCCAGCACAGCTTCACTGATGGTGCCACTGAGCACCTGACAATAACAATGCAGCAAAATCTTCAGCTTAATTTGGCTCTAACTAATGCAGGATTTGTTTGTGTGACCTAGTGTTGGTCCTTCTGCTTAGCAGCTTTAAAACATCAATGGTACTTGAGTAGTTTTGAAGAAGCCTTGCTCCACAATCTCTTGAACTACCAAATGTGAAACAGGTAACTGATGCCTTGCAGCATCTTTAAATAACGTCGTCTTAGTTGTCCAAATGGTATTGATCTGGAGTCATTTATTTGTTTTTCCCAATAGGAAACCTAACATCACAATCCTTTTTTTTGGGTGCAGTTGTGAGTTTTGAAGCAGGCTTGTTCAGAAGCGATGTAGAAAGCCTTGACTATTTGCACAGAAAAAGAATCAAAAGTGAGAAATGTCATTTTTGCCAGGACAGTAGATGAAGAATTTTATGTGTCCTTCACACAACCTACTTGTCTTAATCACATTTGGACAGATTTAGAATCTGTCCATGTTGTTACTTATATTTTGCTGCAACTATATGAAGAAATTATTCAAATCCTGTATTATTAATAAAGATACTGTAATTCCAACCTCGAGTCTAAGTGACCTCTCCCTACTCAGGACTGAAGGGGAAATGAGGAAACTGTTGAAGTCCATGTTGATGCCCTGGGGTTGAAGTGTTCCACCTATCACCCTAGTTCCAAACTTCCAGCTCAGCACTGTCCCCATGACTTGTCTTACCTGCCTATCTTCTTTTCCACCTATCTACTCCACCCTTCTCCCTGACCTATCACGTTCATCTCCTCCCCCACTCACCTATTGTACTCCATGCTACTCTCTCCCCACCCCCACCCTCCTCTAGCTTATCTCTCCACCCTTCAGGCTCTCTGCCTTTATTCCTGATGAAGGGCTTTTGCCCGAAACGTCGATTTTGCTGCTCCTCGGATGCTGCCTGAACTGCTGTGCTCTTCCAACACCACTAATCCAAAAAAAAAATTTGTAACTTTGATTTACCCAAGTTACACATTACACAAATAGCTGTTCTTGTGCACTAACGATTGTTTGTTATCCAGATAGTCTGCTTCAGTCTATTTATTTATGCGCATATTACACATGAATGTAAAGTGTTATATCTTGTGATGGTACACATACAACTTTTACTCCAACATCTGCCGGTTGGAATAATATCCTCTCCAGTTTCCTTACAAAATGTTGTCAGCTGAACCTGCTGGTTTACACTGTTGCCTTAGACAACTCTTTCCATCAGTTGCATGAGTTGCGTCCAGCACAGCAAATTTCTCATTTTGTGACTTCATTGTCAAGATTCCTGTGTTCCTGCAGTCAGGCTGTGTACCTTAAGCAATTTGTTTTTACGTTTGTATGTCAATGTAACTTAAAAAGCTCTGTAAATCTCTTCTGAAACATTGAGGGCTATTAGTCTGAGTTACACTTTATCGTGGTGCAGGAAATAGTGCTCCTGACTAATGTTCTCATCTTCTTCGTCAGAAAAATCTCACATCTCCGCAGGATCATCGCTATCTCCTTTAGCCTGCTCCAGTTCTCCAGGGTATAGCATGCAAGTATTAAACAGTGCACTCTGTGTATTGTACTGCAATGAAACTTCAGAACTGTACAAGCATGGGAACTCTTCATGAACAGACATCATATTGCTCAGTGGAAGGAGGTGTTACACTGTTTCTTTGTGCAGCCTCATTTAGAAGGATTGCATAATGTAGTTTTTCAATGTGTTTGAAGAGAGAAGCCTTTCAGTCCAGCGACTAATCCTTGAATTGATTGCACACGAACATCAGGACTCAGTGTGGCCGACTCCCTGGACTATAATGATGTGAATATTCTGACCCGAAATGCACAGTAAGCCAACTGAATCTTTCTCTGTCTCTGGATTGAGATTAGGCAATGTTCTTGACTCAATCTGGTGGGACCCCCTCACTGACAGTAATCTCCATCCAGGCAACATCTGAGGTGCAAGAGAGTCAGCATTTCGAGCATAAGCTCTTCATCACATTCCTGATGAAGAGCTTATGTTCGAAACGTCGTCTCTCTGCTCCTAGGATACTGCCTGGCCAGCTGTGCTTTTCCAGCGCCACACTTTTTGACTCTGATCTCCAGCATCTGCAGTGCTCACTTCCTCTCTGTGGTAATAATCCCCATTTACTAGACTAAGTGTACTTCTTTTAAACTTGGAGTGATGGTCATCTGGTTGAAGAGCGTTTGATGTGTCTGTGGCAGAAGCTGCTGACGTGTGGTTTAGTTGGGATATTAATACAGCACTATGAGCGAATACTAAGACAACAAGCTAAGAGACCTGAGGTGTACCCTACTCCAATACATAAGGTGGGTGCCCATTTCTTTGTGGAAAGTGGCCCGGCAACAGCATTGCAATTTAAGGAGACAATGACCTCCAAAGTACAGTACTGAAATAATGAACTGTATTGTAAGTGAGTGCGAGATGTGTGTGATGAGCCTGGTCATTGCCAATGCTGACCTCCATTGCTGGACGGTGCAGGCATTTGCTGACTCAGGAGTGTGCCCTGAGATCAGAGAATCAAAGAACCCCAACAGTATGGAAGCAGGCTATTCAGCCCATCAAGTTCACACTGACCCTCCAAAGAGCATCCTACCCAGACAGACCCCCTGCACTATCCCTGTAATCCTGCGATTCCACCTGACCTTCACATCTTTGGACTTGGGACAAAACCAGACCAAACCATGCAGACACAGGGAGAATGTGCAAACTTCACACAGACAGTCACCCAAAGGTAGAACCCGGGTCCCTAGCACAATGAAGCAGCAGAGAACAAACAAGCAAATTACAACACAGGAACAGGCCCTTCGGCCTTCCAAGCCTGCGCCGATCCAGATCCTCTAACTAAACCTGTCACCTATTTTCCAAGGATCTGTATCCCTCAGCTCCCTGCCCATTCATGTATCTGTCCAGATACATGTTAAGTGACGCTATTGTACTTGCTGGCAATGTGTTCCAGGCACTCACCACCCTCTGCATAAAGAACATTCTATGCATATCTCTCTTAAACTTTCCCCCCTCTCACCTTGAACTCGTGACCCCTAGTAACTGAGTCCTCCACTCTGGGAAAAAGCTTCTTGCTATCCACTCTATCTACACCTCTCATGATCTTGTAGACCTCAATCAGGTCCTCCCCACCAACCTCCATCTTTCCAATGAAAATAATCCCAATCTACTCAACCTCTCTTCATAGCTAGCACCCTCCATAGCAGGCAACATCTTAGTGAACCTCCTATGCACCCTCTCCAAGGCATCCACATCCTTTTGGTAATGTGGTGACCAGAACTGTGCACAGTATTCCAAATGGGGCTGAACCAAAATCCAATACAACTGTAACATGACCTGCCAAGTCTTGCACTCAATAACCTGTCCAATGAAGGAAAACATGCTGTATGCCTTCTTAACCACTCTATCGAGTTGCATTTGTAACCTTCAGAGTACAATGGACCTGAACACCTGAATCTCTCTGTACATCAAGTTTTCCCAGAACTTTTCCATTTACCATATAGTTTGCTCTTGAATTGGATTTTCGAAAAATGCATCACCTCATATTTGCCCAAATTGAACTCCATCTGCCATTTCTCTGCCCAACTCTCGAATCTATCTATATTCTGCTGCATTCTCTGACAGTCCCCTTCACTATCTGCTACTCCACCAATCTTAGGGTCATCTGCAAACTTGCTAATCAGACCATATTTACTTTCCTCCAGATCATTTATGCATATCAAAAACAACAGTCGTCCCAGCACGGATCCCTGTGGAATACCACTGGTTACAGTTCTCCATATTGAGAAACTCCATTCCACTATTACTCTCTATCTCCTGTTGCCCAGCCATTTATTTATCCATCTAGCTAGTACACTCTGGACCCCATGCGACTTCACTTTCTCCATCAGCCTACCATGGAAACCTTATCAAATGCCTTCATGAAGTCCATGTATATGACATCTACCGCCTTTCCCTCATCAATCAACTTTGTCACTTCCTCAAAGAATTCTATTAAGTTGGTAAGACATGACCTTCCCTCCAAAACCACGTTGCCTATCGCTGAGATGCCCATTTTCTTCCAAATATAAATTGATCCTATTCCTCAGTATCTTCTTCAACAGCTTCTCTACCACTGATGTTAGGCTCATCGGTCTATAATTACCTGAATTATCTCTGCTACCCTTCACAAACAAGGGGACAACATTAGCAATTCTCCAGTCCTCCAGGACCTTACCTGTGTTCAAGGATGCTGCCATGATATCTGGTAAGACCCCAGCTATTTCCTCTCTCGGTTCCCTCAGTAACCTGGGATAGATCCCAACCGGACCTGGTTACTTATCCACCTTAATGCCTTTTAGAATACACAACACTTCCTCCCTTTTTACATCGACTTGACCTCGAGTAATCAAACATCTATCCCTAACTTCAATATCCATCATGTCCTTCTCCTCGGTGAATACCAATGCAAAGTACTCATTAAGAATCTCACCCAATTTCTCTGATTCCAGGCATAACTATCCTCCATTGTCCTTGAGTGGGCCAACTTTTTCTCTAGTTACCCTCTTGCTCCTTATAAATGAATAAAAGGTTTGGGGATTTTCCTTAACCCTGTTTACTAAAGATATTTCATGACCCCTTTTAGCCCTCTTAATTCCTCATTTCAGATTGGTTCTACTTTCCTGATATTTTTCCAAAGCTTCATCTGCTTTCAATCACCTCGATCTCATGTATGCTTCCTTTTTCTTCTTGGCCACTCTCACAATTTTACCTGCCATCAATGGTTCCATAATCTTGCCATTGGTGCCAATGATGCATCATGTTGGGGAAATGCTGTTCAAGATGGAGACCAGGAGAAGGCAGCGGTGAGCTGCAGTCAGCAGCTAACCCCTCTGATGTTTGTGTCATGAACTGTCACCATTTAATTTCTCTCCACTTCTGGTTATTAAAACCCTACATATTTATGAGCTGAGTTTTTGTAACAATGAGATATAAATACATGCAAATAGGGACCAACATGATTTTCATCTAACCACTAAACCCTAATCCAGAAACTCAGACTTTGCTTTCTCGACGTTGGGAATCCCATCTTCCATTCTCGTCATGATTTCCCAACTGTCTCACTTTTGCTAATGTCATTTAGGGGCTAAGGAAACATCACCGAACATTCCCATCTAGCCATTCAACCCTCTGTTAATCTTTGATTCCTCTTTCACTCTCTTGTTCTGATGTGCATGCAATCCATTAGTATTTGAAGAGAAATTAAACCACCAAGAGAAAGTGTGCCACAGATGCAGCTGTTTAAAATGAATGAAATTTACTCAACAAAGAAATCTCTTCTAGATAAATACAATTAAAGAAATGAGGTGCATATCAACACTTTGCATCAAAGAGCATATGAAATCACAATCACATACAAGTTAGGCCAAAATTCTCAACTAATCCTCCCATTTTTTTTCTTACACCTTTGTCCCAAACATTTTTGGCTACATCTCAGGTTTCTGTAGTTAATCTATTTTGTTGGGATGAACTCTCAACTATTCCACGGTTTCTTTCTAAATTCCAGGATTTTCCAACTTGGGCATGAACTTCACTAACAATTCCTGCACAATTAACAACAGAAAATTAGAAGTAGCCTTGACTTCTAGCAACTATGAAGCACACATCTTCCGTCTTCCTGCTGCAGTGAACTCAGATCAATTGATTTCCCATATTATTAACCAAGTTGAGTAAATGCTTCTGATATATACAACTATATGCTTCAATATCATTTGTTTGTATGTGATGTGGAGGTACTGGTGTTGGATTAGGGTGGACAAAGTCAGAAGTCACACGACATCAGGTTATAGTCCAATAAGTTTATTTGAAGTCACAAGCTTTCGGACCGTAGCCCTTTTGTCAGGTGAAGTGAAAGGGAAGCATACAGACACAGAATTTATTGGCAGAGAGATAAAAAGCAGAGAGATCGAAAGGTTATACAAATAGTGTGAGAGGAGTATTGAATAATAAAATCACTGCCAGTGATCAAAAGTGTCAGATGGTGTGAGTAAAATGTCAACAGCTGTATAGCAAGTGGAGGAATAACCTGCATCAATTAGAGGCAAAGAGATAATTACAATAAATTAACATAAGGTGGTGCTGGAGGCAAACCAAATGACTGGAATAACATTGTAGGGATAAGAGTCACACGCTGAGGGTCTATTCAAAATAACAAGCAATCCAAAACTGTACAAACTAATTACAGTAGTGAGATCATAACAATTTATCAAGATGATGGTGACAAAACAGACTGTAAGGGAGATTTAACAGATACAGAACAGTGTGGTGGGGTCACATCTAGTGCAACACGAGCCCAAGGTCAAGGTTGAAGCCATCTTCATGGGTACGGAACCAGGCAATCAGTTTCGGCCCAGCGGTTGTGTGTTGTTGTGTATCTCGAAGGTTGTCTTGGAGGGCGCTTACCCAAACATCGGAGTCAGAGTGTCCCTGACCGTTGAAGTGTTCCCCAACTGGGAGGGAACATTCCTGTCTGGCAATTGTTGCGCGGTGTCCACTCATTCATTATCATTTTGACACTATCACCTTGATAAATTTTCCAACAATGCTGGTAAAACATTATTTTCATTGGATGCCAAATATAATGTGGTTTCCTCATAAGTTAAGACTTTATATCCTATATTCTGGATAAAATTACTATTAAAACTGCAAAAGAGATACTTTGTGTTGTTGAAAAGATCACTGTACCAGAGCTCTATGATTGGCAACCAGTTTTCTTGGTCCCTTTCAGATCGGACTGTCAGATGTCATTGGTAGGCAAAGAGAATGGAAAATAGAGAAAGTAATAACTGATTTAAAAATGGTAAAGATCCAAGTCTGCAAGTTTTTTTCAAGTGGAATGTTCAAATATCATCTTAGTCCTGTAATCCTGCATGTCAGCATGTTTGCCTAGAATCAAGATGATGTGGAGGTGCCAGTGTTGGACTAGAGTGGACAAGGTCCAAAGTCACATGATATCAGGTTATATTCCAACAGGTTTATTTGAAATCATAAGCTTTCGAAGAGCTGTTCCTTCATCAGGTGAAGTGACTTCACCTGGTGCCGTGTGACCTCTGACCCAGAATCAGGGTGACCAACTCTGAAGAAATATATATTGTAAGTGTATTCCATCTGCTGTGCTCTTGCCCACTCATTCAGTATGTTTAAATCCTCCTTGAAGCCTCTCTGTATCCTCCTCATAACTTGTGTTCCCACTAGGTTTTGTATCATTTGCAAGCTTGGAAATATTACTATTGTAATACTGGCTAACTGCATTGCGGAGCTAGGGCAGTGAGTGACCTCAATATGGAGCATCTGCAATGCTGAGGTTGCCCTGGACAGCATGTTCAGTGAGGTGAAGACAGAACAGGCAGAAAGGAGCTGAGTGATCACCAGGAAGGGTGATGGAAGGCAAGTAGTGTAAGTGTTCCCTATGGCTGTAACTGTCTCTAACAGGTATACTACTTTGGATAGTATTAAATGGAGGATTTCTGAGGGAACGATATCAGAAGCCATGTCCATGACACCATACATGTCTCTGGTGTACAACAGGAGAGGATAAAGAACAGCAGAACTATAGAAGCAGGCGCTTCATTACTGATAGCATTTTTGTGGCCATAAAAAAGTCTCCTGGATGGTCTGTTGCCTCCCAGGTTCCAGAGTCAAGGATGTCTCAGAGTGTCTGCAGGGCATTCTAAATGGGCTTGGTAACAGCTAATAGTAGTGGCACAAACAACACAGGGAAAAAAAGAGAATAAGGCCCCGCAAGCAAAATATAAATAGTTTGAATGCAAACTGAGAAGTTGGACCTCAAAGGTAACAATATCAGGATTATAACTAGTGCCACATTCTGGTGAGAGCAAAAATAACAGGACATACCAGATGAATATGTAGGTGGAGTAGTTGTGTAAGAGGAAGGAACTCAGATTCCTGGGACAGTGGCACCACTTCTAGGAAGTTTGAACCAATGCCAGCAGGATCGGATTCATCTGGCAGGACAAGAACCAATGTCCTTGTTGGTGGAGTTTGTTTGCTTGTGCTGTAAACTAAAATGGCAGGGTGATTAGAACCTGAGCAAGGAGACAGAGGAGAGAGCAATGTAGATGGAAATAAAAAAACAGAAATTTACAAGGTAGAAATGAAAGATCAAAAAACAAGAGGAAAAATCAAATGGGGCCACGGTGTAAAGTGAAGCTAAAGCGAGGTTAAAAATAAAGACTTTTTGTCTTAATGCAGAGAGCATTTGCAATAAGGAATTGACAGCACAATTAGGCAACAGTAGCAATATTTAAGGTTCATACATAAAGAATGTGTGCATGAATTACAACAAATGATTTGTTCCTGTCTGGCGCAAAAGTAAAAGAGGAAAGGGTGCTCAATGTGGCTTACAAAAGAAATTAAGGATACTATTAGAACCAAGGGGGAAACACAACATTGCTACAAAAAGTCTGAGGTCTAGAAGCATTTCAGAATTCAGCAAAAGAGGACAAGAAGTTTAATTAAGAGTGTAATAAACTTTTAGGGAACATAGAAAATGACTGTAAAAGCTTCTAAAAATTTGTGAAGAGAAAAGGATTAACAAAGACAAATGTAGAGTCAGAAAACTGAGAAATTAAAGCACACAACAAAGAAATAACAGAAGATTTGAGCACATACTTTTGCTGTATCTTCACAAAAGAGGGAACAAAAGAACCTCTCAATGTTAGGGAGCCAAAGGTTTAGTTAGAGGGTGGAATTGAAAGATATCAGTATTAGTTAGAGAATAATTCTGGGGAAGCTAATGACACTAAAGGCTGATAAATCACCAGGCTGATAACTGACATCCCAGAGTACTGAAGGGAGTGGCCCCAGAAATATTGCATACACTGGAATCATCTTCTAAAATTAAAGCCTATGGAGCAACTTCCAAAGACTGGTAAGTAATAAGTGGAATCCCACTATTTAAAAAAAGTGAGAGACAAAGCAGAGAATTACAGACCAGTTAACCTGGCATAGGCAAAATGCCAAAGTCTATTATAAAAAATGTGATAACAGAACCTTCGGAAAGCATTAAATGGATTGAATAAAGCTAAATTGGGTTTATGAAAGGCAAATATACTTACCAAATCTGCTGCAGGTTTTTGAAGATGTAACTAGTAAAATAGATAGAGGAGAACCAGTGGATGTGGTGTAGCTAGATTTTCAGAAGGCTTTTCACAAGGTCCCTAAAAAGAGGTTAGTGGGCATAGTTAAAGCACTCGGGGTGGTGGTATATTTTAAAATGGGAAAAGAATTAGTTTGACAGACAGGAAACAGAGAATGGAAACACATGTGTCTTTTTTCCAAGTGGTAGGCAGTGACCAGTGGAGTGTCGTGAGCATCAATGCTTGGTCCCCAGCTGTTCACAGTGTGATAAATGATTTGGATGAGGAACCTAAGTGCAACATTTCCATGCTTGGTGATGAGTCAAAATTGGGCAGGGTTTTGAGGAGGAGGTAAGAAGGTGATTTAGATACATTGAGTGAGTGGGCAAATACATGAGAGATGAACTGCAACTTAATAAATGTGAAGATATGCATAGAAAAACAGAAAGAAAGAGTACTATTTAAATGGTGATATATTGGGGTTTATTCAAAGGGATTTGGATGTCCTCGTACACCAGTCAATAAGAGCAGAGCCATAGGTGCAGCAAGAAATTAGGAAGGCAAATGGTTTATTGGTCTTTGTCACAAGATGTTTTGAGCTCAGATGTAAGGATATCTTATTGCAGTTACACAGAGCCTCAGTGAGACCACACCAAGAGTACTGCGTACAGTTTCAGTCTCCCTACCGAAGAAAAGATTGCCACAGAGGGAATGCAGAGGAGGTTCACTAGGTTAGTACTGGGAATAGCAGGACTGTTCTACATGGGAAGATTGACTTGACTTCACTGATTAGAATCCAACAAGATGAAAGAGGATTTGATTGAAACGTATAAAATTCTAACAGGGCTCGAATGGCTAAATGTAGGGAGAATGTTTACCCTGAATGGGGGGTGTAGATTTAGGGGCAGAGACTCAAGATAAATCATTTCAGACTGAGCTAAGGAAAGATTCCTTCACTCAAATGGTAATGAACCTGTGGAATTCTCTAATTTGTCTCAGTTCCGCACTCGCACCAGATCATTGCATGTCAATTATTTCAGGGGGTCTTCTTTTGTCATCTTCTGAGAAGGCAGACACAAAATATTTATTTAGCTTCTCTGTCATTTCACCATTTCCTATTCTAAATTATCCTGTCTCTGTTTGTAATGGAGCACATTTTCTTTTTGATAATATTTTTCTCTATACATACTTATAGAACTTTTTACAAGCCATTTTATGTCACTTACTATTTTACCTTTATATTCTATTCTCTCTTCTTTTATCAATTACTTTCAAAGGCATGTTGATATAAAAAAAGGAGATGTTGGATGTTTTGAAAATATTTACAATAGACAAGTCCCCAGGACCTGATGAGATTTATCCCAGCAGACTGAGGGAGGTGAGGAAGGAAATTGTTGCGACCTTGTATGAAACCTTTATATCCTTTTTAGTCAGAGGAGACTTTCCAGAGGACAAGAGAATAACCAATGTTACTCCTTTGTTAAAGAAGGTCAACAAGGATAATCTGTGAAATTACAGGTTGCTGAACCTTATGGCAGTGGTAGGGAAATTGTTGGAAAAGATTCTTAGGGACAAGCTTCACTCCAATTTGGAAAAATATGGACTTCTTTGCACTACACATGTGGCTTTGTATGGGGAGGTCATGTCTCACAAACTTGACTGAGGCTTTTGAGGAAGTGGCAAAGATGATTGATGAGGGTAGAGTTGTGAATGTTGTTGACATGGATTTTAGCAAGGCCTTTGACAAGGTCCCTTATGGCAGGCTGATACAGAAGGTGAAATGATGTAGGATCCAAGTTGAGCTGGTAACGTGAATACAGAGCTGAAAATGTGTTGCTGGAAAAGCGCAGCAGGTCAGGCAGCATCCAAGGAGCAGGAGAATCGACGTTTTGGGCATGAGCCGTTCTTCAGGAATCATTCCTGAAGAAGGGCTCATGCCTGAAACGTCGATTCTCCAGCTCCTTGGATGCTGCCTGATCTGCTGCGCTTTTCCAGCAACACATTTTCAGCTCTGATCTCCAGCATCTGCTGTCCTCACTTTCTCCTTAACATAAAAGACAGAGAATAGCGGTGAAAGGGTATTTTTCTGAATGGAGATCGGTACCAGTGGAATTCCCAGAGTTCAGTGCTGGGACCCCTGTTGTTTGTAAAATATATTAATGACTGGAGGAGAATGTAGCTGGTCTGATTAGTAGGTTTGTGGATGACACAAGCAATGGAGGAGCTACGGACATTGAGGAGGATTGCCAGAGGATACAGCTGCATGTAGATAGGCTCAAAACTTGGGCAGAGAAATAGCAGATTGAATTTAATCTGGAAAATACAAAATCATGCATTTTGGAAGGTCTGATGCAGGAGGAAAGTTTACAGTAAATGGCAGAACCCTTAGAACTCCTGAACACATCAACACACATAGAGATCTAATGGGCAAGTCCGCAGTGGATAAGGTTTACCAGGATCTTGCCTGGTTCGGAGGGTGTTAGCTTTGAGGAGAGATTGGACAAACTTTGTTTCTTTTCACTTGAACATCAGAGGCTGAGGGGCAACCCGATCACAGTTTAGAATATTATGAGAGGTTTGGATCGAGTGGACACTCTGGGTCTTTTTCCCAAGGTAGAAATGTCAATTATTAGGGGACATAGGTTTATGGAAGAAGGGAGAAAGATTAAAAGGAGATGTGAGAGACAGTTTTTTTTATACAGAGGGAAGTAAGTACCAGGAATGTGCTGCTATAGGATGTGATTATCATGCACTAATTTACATCCTTTTGTGAAGGTCAAGAGCACTTTCTGCTGACACTTATTTGGGGTTGAGTGTCCACTACAACAGGATAAGAAAGGGGATTGATGACATAACCACAAGCCACCAGTGGTATCATATCATATTGATAACAGGCTCTAATATAATCTAATGAATCCTGCACCTTCTTTGGAACACCTACATCATTTTTCTAATATATGATATATAAAAGTATATAATATATAAAAGTATTTTATATAGTATAGAAAAATAAGAGAAAAACGTAGCATAGAGGAGGGCATTTGACCTATCATGTCTGTATCATCTTTCTTGGAGATATCCAATTATTTCCCATTCTTTGCTCTTTCCCCAGGAACATTGTTATTTTTATATGTTCTGGCCAACACTCAACCAAGGAACATTTGTTCCATACATGGGACACTTTTTTTGTACAAAGTGAGTATCATATTTGCCTAATTAAGAACAATGTATTAAAGAGAATTTCTTAAATGTTCAGCGCTTTGAAGCTTTCTGAGCATAAATACAATGCAAATATAACTTATTTCTCTTTTTACTTATCATGTACTCTACCCTGTTATGGACTTTACCTATCAGCCAACAGTTTAGTGTAATTTATATTTCCATTCATGAAGCTAACCAAAGCTCGCTTGCAATTTCATCACCCATGATTTATTGGCTCTGTCTCACTTGTAGAAATGTAAATCATATTACATGGCTGGCCACAAGATATCCTTTATGTTTACTTTAGATTTCTTGCACATGAAAAGTGCTATAAAGTGGCAAGTTGCTATTGAAATGCATGGGTACTGAAGTGACTGCCTGCAACACCTTCAACCTCACCGCTCTAAATAATTCTCCAGTTTCAACAAATGCCATGGTTTGTCTGTATAAGAATGAGTTTGAGTGTACAGTCTGGCCAGTAATTTAACCTAATGCTGTAGCTTTAATTCCACAAATGAACGTTGCCAACAGAAATACATTGAACATTGCAAGCCCCAAAATTCATTGTAAATTACAGCAATCTCTATTGTAAACCGTAGACACAAGCTGTAACCCATGCATTTTGCATTGTTTGATTACAAATAATTAGGATTACCTTGATTCTTAACATCACCTAAAATAAGATCATTTTACTATTCTTTACCATTACTTTGAAGTATACTCGATAGAGTCCTATTTACTTACATAATTAAAGGTTGTCTTGATTATCGTAGAATTTGCAGTGCAGAAGGAGACCATTCAGCCCATAATGTCCACATCAGTCAAGAAAGACTTTTTTAAATCATTCACTTGTGGGAGGTGGGTGTCACTGACTGGGCCAGCATTTATTGCCCATCCCTACTTGCCCTGGAGAAATTAGTGGGGAGCTGCCTTCTTGAACCACTGCAGTCCATGTGCTGTGGGTTGACGCACAATGCCCTTGGGAATGAGTTCCAGCATATGACACAATTTCCAAGTCAGTGTGGTGAGTGGTTTGGAGGAGAAGGTGAGTCAGTGGTGTTCCCATGTATCTGCTGCCCTTGTCCATCTAGATGGAAGTGGTCACGTGTTTGGAAGGTGCTGTCGTAAATTACTGCAGTGCATCTTGTGGATAGTACACACGGCTGTTCCTGAGCGTCAGTGGTGTCGGGAGAGAATGGTTGTGGATATGATGCTAATCAAGTGACCCACTTGAATGGTGTTACGTTTTTTGAGTGTTGTTGGAACTACATCCATCTGAGCAAGCCTGACCACATTAATGGTGCACTTAAAGCCCTGGTGGCTATGGCAACATGAGTGAATTCCTAAATGATGCCTAAATGGTAGAGAGTTTCTGACTCAACAGTTCTTTCAGGCAGATCTAGATTCTCACCACTGAATGAATGAAGCACCTCTTCCTCAACTGTCTTTGTAACATTCTACCTCTTACCTTTAATTTCTGCTGCCTGGTTATTGACCCCACTTCTAATGGAGAAAGTGCCTTCTATCCACCCTATCTATGCCCCTTTTCCGATCTTGTTTAACTCTATCAGATCTGCTTTCAACCTTCACTGCTCCAAGGAAAACAATCCCAGTCTTTCTGATTGTTTCTCATAGTTCAGATCTTCCAGCTCAGGCAGTATCCTGAAAATCCCCTCTGCACCGAATCTAGGACAATCACATCCTTCATATAAAGTGTTAATCAGAATTGCACACAGTCATCCAGTTAAACAACATAGAGTCATAGAGTCATAGAGATGTACAGCATGGAAACAGACCCTTCGGTCCAACCCTTCCATGCCGACCAGACATCCCAACCCAATCTAGTCCCACCTGCCAGCACCTGGCCAATATTCCTCCAAAACCTTCCTATTCATATACCCATCCAAATGCCTCTTAAATATTGCAATTGTACCAGCCTCCATCACATCCTCTGGCAGCTCATTCCATACATGTACCACCCTCTGCGTGAAAGTGTTGCCCCTTAGATCTTTTTTATATCTTTCCCCTCTCACCCTAAACCTATGCCTGATAGTTCTGGACTCCCCGACTCCAGGAAAAGACTTTGTCGATTTATCCTATCCATGCCCTTCATAATTTTGTAAACCTCTATAAGGTCACCCCTCAGCCTCCGACGCTCCAGGGAAAACAGCCCCAGCCTGTTCAGCCTCTCCCTGGAGCTCAGATCCTCCAACCCTGGCAACATCCTTGTAAATCTTTTCTGAACCCTTTCAAGTTTCACAACATCTTTCCGATAGGAAGGAGACCAGAATTGCAC
>NC_057712.1:101928704-102013442 GCF_004010195.1 Chiloscyllium plagiosum | reverse complement strand
TGACCTGCTGCGCTGTTCCAGCAACACATTTTCAGCTCTGATCTCCAGCATATCCAAATGGCTAATTCTCCCTGTATTCCATGAGATCTAATCTTGCTAATCAGTCTCCCATGGGGAACCTTGTCGAACGCCTTACTGTCCATATAGATCACATCTACAGCTCTGCCCTCATCAATCTTCTTTGTTACTTCTTCAAAAAACTCAATCAAGTTTGTGAGACATGATTTCCCACGCACAAAGCCATGTTGACTATCCTGAATCAGTCCTTGCCTTTCCAAATACATGTACATCCTGTCCCTCAGGATTCCCTCCAACAACTTGCCCATGACCAGGGTCAGACTCACTGGTCTGTAGTTCCCTGGCTTGTCTTTAGCAGCCTTCTTAAACAGTGGCACCACGTTTGCCAACCTCCAGTCTTCCAAAACCTCACCTGTGTCTATCGATGATACAAATATCTCAGCAAGAGGCCCAGCAATCACTTCTCTAGCTTCCCACAGAGTTCTCGGGTACACCTGATCAGGTCCTGGGGATTTATCCACTTTTAACTGTTTCAAGACATCCAGCACTTCCTCCTCTGTAATCTGGACATTTTGCAAGATGTCATCATCTATTTTCCTACAGTCTATATCTTCCATATCCTCTTCCACAGTAAATACTGATGCAAAATATTAATTTAGTATCTCCCCCATTTTCTGTGGCTCCACACAAAGGCCGACTTGCTGATCTTTAAGGGGCCCTGTTCTCTCCCTAGTTACCCATTTGTCCTTAATATATTTGTAAAAACCCTTTGGATTCTCCTTAATTCTATTTGCCAAAGCTATCTCATGTCCCCGTTTTGCCCTTCTAAATACCCTCTTAAGTATACTCCTACTTTCTTTATATTCTTCTAAGGATTCACTCGATTGATCCTGTCTATACCTGACATATGCTTCCTTCTTTTTCTTAACCAAACCCTCAATTTCTTTAGTCATCCAGCATTCCCTATACCTACCAGCCTTTCCTTTCACTCTGACAGGAATATACTTTCTCTGGATTCTTGTTATCTCATTTCTGAAGGCTTCCCATTTTCCAGCAACTTCCTTGTTCTTGTATTGTATGCTCAGCTAATAAAGCTATCTATCCCTTATGCCTTCCTAACCAGCTTATCTACCTGCTCTAACAGCTTCAGTGATCCCTGGATATATACAATAAGATCCCTCTGAAGTTTGCTACTTTCCAGGATGCTACCATTCATTGTATATTCCTTTGTTTTGTTAACTCTCACAAAGAAACCCCCACAATTCTCAGGCTCTGCTAGGGACTCTGCCATACTGAACCTGCCATCAGCTTTTGTTCTCTTACTCCTAAAATTTATCTCTTAACATTCTTATTCTCTATATTCATCCCACCCTTTGCTTTTACAGAAACATATCTGTCCTCTGCACTCATTACTTCCTCTCTGCATGCCTCCCATTGTTCTGATATAGATTGATGGAACATAATTGCACCCAGTCCACTTTGGCCAAACTGTACCTTCTCTGATGTAAAATTAGCCTTTCTCCAGCTCAAAACTTATATTCCCGCCCTATCCTTACCCTTTTCATAATTATCCTAAATTTAACTGAGTTACGGTAGCTATTTCCAAAATGTCCCCCTATTGATATGCCTTCTGCCTTTCTGGGTTAATATCTAAATATTAGGTTCAGAATTGCTCTCTCCCTTTTTAGGCCTTCCACATACTTACTGAAAATATTCTGTTGGATGCAATTTAAGAATCTTGTTCCCTCTCTACCTTGCAAACTGGAATTATACCAATTAATATTTGGGTAATTAAAATCTCCTGCTATTACTGCCTTATTATTCTAACATTTCCCTGAAATGTGATTACATGGTTGACCCTCTCTGACTATTTGGGGGCCTACAGCATAGTTTCCCCTTTTGTGTTTTTTATTTTTACCCATATGGCCTCATTTGGTGATCCTTCCATGCTCCCTCCTCACTATCATTAATTCCTAAATACTGATTGAGGGTGATCAGCCATGATCATAATGAATGGTGGTGCAGGCTCGAAGGGCAGAATGGCCTACTTCTGCACCTATTGTCTATTGTCTATCATTATTGATTCCTTGATCAACGCAGTGGACGTTGTCTATATGGACTCTCTATCTCTGTGCCATCAGCTTGTCTATTTTATTCCTCAGGCTCCTTGCATTAAAATATATTCTATTTAAGCTTGGAAAACTCACTTCTTTCTTATCTAGCAAAGTCTTGTCAACTGTGTTGAGATCAAAGGTTGAGAATGGTGAAAAAACTTTGAGGACATGAATGATCTATTCTTTCTCCTAAGTTCCTAGTGTGTTGGCTAACCCACACGATTGACAGGCTTCTGTAGGGAAAGTAGGCAAAATCTGCAGGGAAGAGTCAGGAATTTGGATGGTGAAATGAAACATTGTTGAATTTCATGAGTGTTGTAGCTATTACCATCGAGAGAGTTGAAGGGCACTCCATCATATTATTGACTTGTGCCCCATTGATGATAGAACATAAGATCTTGTGATCTTTAAGACCAAAAGATGTAGAAAACAAATTACCCATTCAGTCCATCAAGTCCACTCTGCCATTCAATGAAATAATGGCTGATCTGATAATCCTTAAGTCCACATTCGTGCCTTATCCCCAGAACCCTTGATTCCATAACTCATTAGATATCTGTCTATCTCAGCCTTGAATATACCTAATGACCCAGCCCTGACAGACCTCTATAGTAAAGAATTCTAGATTCAGCAACCTCGGACAGAAAAAGAATACCATCCTTAAGTAGACATCTCCTTACTGTGCTCTTCCAGCATCACTAATCCAGAATCTCCTTACTCTGACTTTATGCTCTTTGGATCTAGACTCTCCCACAAGGAGACACATCCTCTCCAAATGTATTCTGTCAATATATTGTCCATTTCTCAATCTTAGGATGTCGAAGTGTTTTTTAGCCAATTAAGTCACTGTTGAAATGGAGAGGATACAGCCATTTCGTGCTGTCCTTTGAAGTGATCTCACTAACTTCATTGAATTTTTGAAGAAGTAATAAAGAGGATTGACAAGGGCAGAGCAGTGGACATGATCTATATAGACTTCTGTAGTGCATTTGACAAGGTTTCTCATGGTAGACTGGTTAACAAGGTTAGATCTCATGGAATATAGGGAGAACTAGCCATTTGGGTACAGAAATGGCTCAAAGGTAGAAGACAGAGGGTGGTGGTGGAGGGTTGCCTTTCAGACTGGAGGCCTGTGACCAGTGATGTGTCACAAGGATCGGTGCTGGGTCCACTGCTTTTTGTCATTTATATAAATGATTCGAATGTGAACATAGGAGATATAGTTAGTAAGTTTGCAGGTGACACCAAAATTGGAGGTGTAGTGGACATCAAAGAAGATAACCTCAGAGTACAATGGAATCTTGATCAGATGGGCCAATTGGCTGAGAAGTGGCAGATGGAGTTTAATTTAGATAAATGTGAGGTGCTGCATTTTGTAAAAGCAAATCAGAGCAGGACTTATACACTTAATGGCATGGTCCTAGGGAGTGTTGCTGAACAAAGAGACCTTGGAGTGCAGGTTCATAGTTCCGTGAAAGTGGAGTTGCAGGTAGATAGGATAGTGAGCTGAAAATGTGTTGCTGGAAAAGCGCAGCAGGTCAGGCAGCATCCAGGGAACAGGAGAATCGACGTTTCGGGCATAAGCCCTTCTTCAGGATAGGATAGTGAAGAAGGCGTTTGGTATACTTTCTTTTATTGGTCAGAGTAATGAGTATAGGAGTTGAGTGGTCATATTGCAACTGTACAAGACAGTGAGGTTAGGCCACTTTTGGAATATTGTGTGCAATTCTGATCTCTCTCTTATCAGAAGGATGTTGTGAAACCTGAAAGGGTTCAGAAAAGACTTACAAGAGTTAGAGGGTTTGAGCTGTAGGGAGAGGTTGAACAGGCTGTTTCCCTGGAGCATTGGAGGCTGAGGAGTGACCTTGTAGAGGTTTAGGAAATCTTGAGGGGTATGGGTAGGGTAAATAGACAAGATCTTTTCCCTGGGATGGGGGAGTCCAGAACTAGAGGGCATAGGTTTAGGGTGAGATGGGAAAAAGTTAAAAGGGACCTGAGGGGCACCTTTTTTATGCAGAGGGTGGTGCGTGTACGGAGTTAGTTGCCGGAGGATGTGTTGGATGCTGGTCCAACAGTTAAAAGGATCTGGATGGGTATATGAATAGGAAGGGTTTAGAGGGATATGGGCCAAATGCTGGCAAATGGGACTAGATTAATTTTGGATATCTGGTCAGCATTGACACGTTTTACTGAAGGGTCTGTTTCCATGCTGTACAACTTTATGACAATAAATTGGTTGAAGTTTGGCATCTATGATGCTGCAGACCTCAGTAAAGAGTCAAAAGGGATTAGTCATTCAGCACTTCCGAATGAAGATGGATCCAAATGCTTCAGCTTGTCTCCTGGTTGGGTGAAGGATTATTGTCGATGGACATGGTGTGACAAAATCCAATAAGGCCAACGGTGAGGTCCGCTGCGTCATCTCAAATTCAATTGACTGAAACCTGGGATGGGAGCTGGTGTTATCATAAAAGGAAAGCTTAGATAGGCTGGCTATGTATTTGAGTTTAGAAGAATAATAATGTCTGTTATTGAGACATGAAAGAGCCTGAGATGACTTAATGACAAGGCAGATGTTGAAACAATGTTTCCCATCACGGAAACGACTGAAACTAGGGGCACAGTTTAAAAGTAAGAAATCTTCCATCTAAATGGTGATGAGGATTTTTTTTCCTCTCTGGGGATTATGAGTCTTTGGAATTCTGTTACCCCATGAGTCGCTGAATATTTTTAACTTAGAGATAGATAGATTCTTGACTAACAAGGGAGGGAAAGGTTAGCAGAAGTTGACAAGAATATAGAATTGGGGTCACAATCAGATCAACCATGATTGTATTGAATGGTAGAACAAGTTCCAGGATTAAATATCCTACTCCTACTTCAAATTTGTATATTTGTAAGTACAAATATGACAACTGTACAATGAAAGCAGCTAAGTCTGGTCTGTCACAGAAGTGGATAACCTCCTGTTCCTCCAGGCCCCCAATGCAATACCATAAGAGCACTTATATCTTCTGTGAAGTTGTCCTCAACTCTGTTGAGCTGTTGGGTTTCCTCAGCTCAGGAAACATGGCCCACCAGAGCTAAACCCGGAAAGTGTGTTAGAAGGGAGGAGCCCAGTACCATTATAAAATTTAACTGAACAACCAATCTCCTGAGCCAAAGTGCACCCTTTACAGTCACATCCAAAATCTCAATTTGTTATTCATTAAAAAAAAGTTACATTTACTGTATTTCCTCTACTTCCTACATGTCAATTTGGACAGGAAAAATATAAATTGATTCTGATTTTTGGGGGAAGAAACTGACAGATCGGAGAAGAGAAATAAACATTGCACATGGAAACAGAATGCAGCGGCCAACTTGTCTTCCAGTGAGACTTGTGCCTTCAACCATGGCCCTCAGCTTTCCTGGGGAGGGGAGGGGAGGGGAGGCCCAAGCCTTGCCAACTGGAGCGCTTGTGAACACCGACTGAATGTAAATCCGCTGCACCAGGGTTAGGTCAAGGGCTGGGAGCCGTGATTTTGACATTTCCCAACAGTGTGGCCCCTAAATCTTTCTCCTTTCATTGCTGGCCCCTGAGCAGCATTGAAACTGACGTTTCCTCTCCCTGGGGATCAGAGGGTGGTGGGATGGGGAGGTTCCATATAAAAACACAGAGAAAGAGAGGGAAAGTCAATGAACTGCTGATATGGTCACCACTTCCTATCAGCTCCTAGATTCATTTCAGAGCACTTGATGAGCATGTTTGAGTTAATAAAAAAAAGTACTCAAAAACGGTACGCATGTAGAAGTCTCTCTCTTAACTACTTAAATGAAAAACTGACCTCAGAAATTTGACTATAGATTTGGTATGTATTTTTTCCCTTTGCCTATGCATTCTGTCTCTTCTTAACTGTACAATATTCTGAGAGGACTTGACTGGATCAGTGTAGAAGGTTTGTTTCCCCTTGTAGCAGAGTCCAGGACCAAAGGGCACAATCTCAGAGTAAGGGGTCACATATTTAAGGCACAGATGAGGAGGATTTTCTTCTCGCGGAGGGTTGTTGATGTTGGGTCATTAAAGATATTCAAGGTTGAGACAAACAGTTGTTTAATCAGTAAGGCAATCAAGAGTTAGGGGAAAGGCAGGAAAGTGGAGTTGAGGACATGAAATCAGCCATGATCTCATTGAATGCTGGAGCAGTCTAAATGGGCTGAATGGCCTACTTCTGCATCTATATCTTATGGACTCAACCCATTCAGTTTCTCATTTGCTAAGGTATTTCTATTTTTCCTGTGAAGGTGTATCATCTCATATTTGAAAATGAATTTAACAATTAACTCATGAAATCATCAATCAAAAAGGATTAATCTGAGCCAAAAGTTACATTATAAAAGGCACTGTTACTCAGCTTTGTGTATTCTTATTGATTTACACCTTTCTGGAAGTTAAACAGTCAGATGAAATTGCCTGTAGATCATGCAGCTTGAAATAAAGACAATGGAACTAGACTCACATTGAAATATATTTCAATACTGCTTTTCAATTGTTTAAAATGCTGATCCACATGGCCTGATTAAAGTGGCAGGATGGAAGAAGACCTGTCATCATGGAAGGTGCACCTCCCCCTCAGCATCACTCTCCAAAAAGACAGCAACCCACTTCTTTCCCACCCACCAATACGTACAAAACCTGCCCTCCAACCACTTTTTCTCCATCCCTATGATTCTGAACAACCCTCTGATAAAAGTCCCTGGACTTGTATTTCTCCAGAATCCATGGGGGGTCTCTTTCTGGAGCTGCCTGCCTTGTATCCCTCAATGGTTATGTGTCCAATCAGAATGTGGGACTTTCTCTCATTGAGGGGTTACAGCCCCATGCTTGGAGCTTGATCAGCAAAACCACATTGCTTTAGGGCTGGGGGCAGACATCTATCCAGCCTGTCAATTGGCCATTTCCTTGTCCTCCAAGGCAGTGAGCCATCCAGATCCCCAGAATTGTCCATTTAAGGAAAAATAAATCGATAATAAAAGGAAGGTGAAAGCTTGTTTCTCCTTATCCCTCTCAACCTCAAACTCAGTGCCCAATTAAAAAGCAACTTGAAACAACATACATTCACTGTAAACTCAGGGATACCTTCAAACTTCATCACTGCTGAAGAAACAAGACAATGGCTAAAATGTCAGGTCTCAAGGTCACTTTCATAACTTAAGGACTCTAAGAACTTTAAACTGCAATTGTCTTTTTAACCTTCCTGGCAGTGTGAGATATACTACACCACTTAATTTAAAGCCTATTAATTGTACTTGTGTCTATATATGATATTGTAGGCTTATCATTCTTCTTGAGTTTAGTGGATAATAAAATCTCTTTTTCTTTCATACAAGAGCACCTTGCAACTCGGCTCCTTCATTTTGATTGAGTTAGTTACATTTTAATTTAGGTGTGATAAGTGTTTGCTATAAAGAAATTGTTGCAACCATCCGACGGGGGGAGGGGTAAAAAGAGGGAAGTCAATCTCCCCTCTTCACCTGGTGTCAATGTATGTTACAATCATTCTCAGTGTCATATGTACTCCTCAGTTTGACATCATGCTTATATTCAAAAATCTACATAATTAATATTAATTACAGGAGAAAAGGCAATCCCAGGACTGATCCAATGGAATATAGCGTTCTATTTGGGTGGCACAGTGGCACAGTGGTTAGCACTGCTGCCTCACAGCGCCAGAGACCCGGGTTCAATTCCCACCTCAGGTGACTGACTGTGTGGAGTTTGCACGTTCTCCCTGTGTCTGCGTGGGTTTCCTCCGGGTGCTCCGGTTTCCTCCCACCATCCAAAGATGTGCAGGTCAGGTGAATTGGCCATGCTAAATTGCCCGTAGTGTTAGGTAAGGGGTAAATGTAGGGGTATGGGTGGGTTGCGCTTCGGCGGGGCGGTGTGGACTTGTTGGGCCGAAGGGCCTGTTTCCACACTGTAAGTAATCTAATCTTGCTTCAATCTCCTATCTTTGTTCCCCACATTGTTGTGGGTCTAGAGTCAGATGTAGGCCAGACCAAGCAGGGACAGCAAAATTCCTTCCTTAAAGGACATTAGTGAACCAGAGGTGTTTTTTTTTAATAATCAATGGCTAGTTTTTTAATTCCAAACTTATATTGAATTCAAATTTTCAGTATATGTCAAGGTGGGATTTAAACTCATGTCCCAGAGCACTAACTTAGGGCCGAAACAATAGAGAAAAAACAAAGCTCTACCAGATGCAAAAGCAGAAGTTGCTGGAAAAACTCAGTGACATCATCTGTGGAGGGAAAGAGGAGTTAGTGTTTCAGGTCCAGTGACTCTTCTAAAGACCTAAGTTAGTGGCAAAAACAGAAGTTATCAGAAAATCTCAGCAGGGTATTCAGAAGGGTTACTGGACCTGAAACGTTAACTCCGCTTTCTCTTCACAGATGTTGCCAGACCTGCTGAGTTTTTTCCAGCAATTTCTGAATTTGTCAGTAACTTCGGTCTCTAGATTTCTAGTCTAATGACATTAAGACTACACCACCACCTTCCCTAAACATGATGTAACATATTTCAGAAGCACTCACTACATATACTGTGAAAAACTCTGAAGTAGAGATAATTAGACAAGTGCTTTGCACAGAACAAAGTTGCACAATTAGATGAATGGCCAATACTTGTTGATGAAGGCATGTCAACAAGGGGTTAGTTCTACATCAAGTATTTCCATGGGATCCTCAAGGTTCAGAAAGAGAAATGAAGGGGCCTCATCTTAAAGGCAGCAACTCAAATAAGGCATCACTTCCTGAGTGAGATGTCAGCTTAGATTATGTGCTCATGTCCCAGAATGGAAGTTGAACCCACAAAATCCAGATCGAGAGTGAAAAATCAAAGTTTGTTTTTAACCAAAAGGAAAAGTCTTGGTCAACTCTTTTGGTGTTTAGGAACAGCGAAGAGCACTATATCATTTCACCAAGCACATGTCTCAATGCAATATTATGTCTACGGTATTTATTGTATGCTTGTAAAAAAAGTGTCTAAAAGTTTGCCAAACATTGTTTTATAATAACAGTGGTCTTTCAAGCTGGTCAACAGATCACAAAGTGAAGCCAAAGCAGTGACAGCTTAATTTCAGTAAATTTTCAAATAGGATGCCTTTGCACTGAACACAGGGCTATAGATGAGAAAAGTCAGCTAAAGTTATTCTTTCTGGTCTACTTTTCTCAGTCTCACACCTGTTTCCTGTATTGCACCAGTTTTGTTGCATCAGCTAATAAAAAAATCTAGGATTCTCATCAAAATTCAGTATTAAGTGAAACCTTTTCCATTATACACAACTGTTTTTAATACTTGCAGTCAAGTGTGAACTTGCCAGCTATATAGCAGCCCATCAATCAAGTTTTGGGCATGCTCAGTACGTGCCAGAATCTGTCAGCATCAGTACTGCCAATCAAATAGACACATATGTCAGAATTTAATTAGATTTTATTCAGATTTAATTCATTTCTTGTTTACATAGTGGAGAAGCCAATAATAACCTAACCTAAAGGCAAAAGGGTGTAAGTTATCCCTAAAATCTCCATTTCCTGTCAGTTTCAGAAATACTCTTACAATATGCTCCTCATTTTTGCATTAACGTACCATGTAAAATATGTGAAACAGATTTGATCTGCAAAGAAGCTTAACCTTGGAGAAATCTGACCAGAAAACTGAATGCTGTTGCAGGTGTTTATTTAGTTTCATGCTCCCTTATGTTTTCTTTGAAAAGGATTGCTGAGTTGGTAATTAAAACTGATTTAAAAGAAGAAGAAGAAGAAAAGAATTTTGCCAGTATATCACTGAAAAACTACCGATTAAAACAATGGCCATATTGGTGGATTCATGTTTAAGACTGGAACATAAGATGGAGAAGATGGTCCAGTGTGGAATCATGGAGTGCTGTAATGGTGTTAAACGCACCATCTTTTGGGTGAGATATTGAGTGCCTGCCTATTACACTTCTGTGAGCAGTTGGTGAAAGAGCAGAGTGTGGTCAAACTTTACTCAGTTTTAAATTTGTTCACAAAGTCAAACATTAAAACCGTAGATATTCAGAAATAATTATTACAGACCTCGGGAACAGATGGGACTTGTACCCAGGCCTCCTGGCTCAGAATTAGGGTCATTACCACAAAAGCTCTAATGCCATCTCAATAACTTACCACCGGTGCTAATAAATGTCTCTTTTATAAGTGCTGATAAAATGAATGCCCTCCATCTGCACATCCTTAACCTTAACTTATACAATTAACACTGTCTGCCCTCTCAAATGGATGTAAAAGATCTCACCTCATTATTTGAAGAAGAACAGGAGAATTTTCAGTTGCCTGGCCAACATTAATACATCATCTCCCACCTAAAACAGAATGATCATTTATTTCTTTGCTGTTTACAAAAGCTAGCTGATGTGAGAAAATTGACTGCTGCGATCCCTGCAGTACAAAGTGATTATATTTCAAAAGTATTTCATTGACTGGAACATACTTTGAGACATCCTGAAAAGCATTACTTAAACGCAGGGGTCTTTTAAAGTTCTTTACCATCAATTCTACAGTTACACTCCCTGGGAAGCTGGTACATACCTGGTAACACTGTCAGCACCACCTCCCCACAATACTTGGTTCCAGCCCAACTCACGCCCACGTGCACAACTATGCTCAGAGTAGCTGTGCCTCTTCCAAAGAGGTTGAGGAGATGCAGCTGCTGTTGCTGCCTACTCAAATGGAACACCTTCTTCTGCAAAAAAGAGAGAAGAATTTCTGTGAGCATGCTGCAGTATTCTTCTGTGAGGTGCCTGTTCTGTGTGATTAGCTGGTATCGTGTGGGAGTTATGAGAGGCTTGCAGCTGGAGTAGTTTCTTAAGGATAAGGTTCAGCATGTGTCCTGATTGACAGAGGCTTTTGGTAGGTCATCATGGATTGGGATGCATTGAGCAGCATTTGAGGTTTGTTGTGTGGTTACTCAGATATGAAATTTCAACAACCATTCCATGTCCTTGACCAATCATGTGAGCTTGTTAATCCTCTTGTAGCACTACGTCCAGCTTCTTTGATACTATCTTCATGCTTCTCTGTCAAGAAGACCTGCAGTCTCATTGAGTACTTGTATCTTTCATTCAACTTCCCTGTATCGAAGGATCTAGGGTTTCCAATCTGGCTTGTTGTGTTATTGATCTAGGCTCTTTCTGTTCTACAAGAATACAACCAGTTCAACAGTTCGTGAAACCAAAATGCACCTCTCTGTTGAGTGATGGAAGCTTGCTTTAGTTGGTGCTAGCCTTGCATGAGTTTAGGTTCCTGCTGAATGCACAACTGTTTAGTGGTACATTGTCATAAACTGACCATGTATAGTAGTGCCTATTTTATTCAACGTTTTACACAAAATATTTATTATAGAACAACAGACCATTTGGTTTTCTCGAGGTACTCAACCTAATCCCATTCAATCCCCATAATCGGTAATGCTCTCTCTTTTCTGATCTTTGTTGAACATTGTCTGTATAAATTAATATCCTCACGTCTTTTCTTTAGTTCTTTTCGTTACAACTCTAAGTGACGCCCTTCATTTGCCAACTTGCAGAATCAAAGCGAGAACAATTTATCACAATTTACCAAATTATAATCTTTAGGACCAACGTCATGTCATCCCATAATCTTCTCAGCTTTATTTGAAAACTGTGCAGAAGCACTGACATTCTCTCACTCTTATTGACTGTGGAAATCACACAAGTTGCATGGGGAATGCTTGGTCTCATATGGCAACCAGTCAGAGAGTGATAATTGCCATTTGGAAAGCTGCAATAAACATATTGCCAACACTTTTTTTTAGAAAGAAAATGTCTTTTTCGTTGGACGTGTCAGCGTTCCCACTGAAGCAGCTAGATGCCCCAGGCCTTTTACTTCTGCTGTGGTCTCGTGCATTGCACAGCAAAGGCTTATATTGTATTGTTCAGGCTTGAACAATTTCAGCACTGTCCAAACACAGGGCTGGATTTTCAGACAGGCTTTGGAGTCAGATCTGCCTGAAACATTGGACCACTCTGTCCATCCTGAGACTACATTTCCCCATTTGGTCAGTGCACCCAACAATGCTGGGTGCTGTTGGTAAGATTCTCTCTTATTCTCATTGCCTGGCATTTGCATGCCACAAATGTTACTTACCACGTTTCAGCCCAAGCCTGGATACTACTGTTTTTAGGCATCACTACTTTAGGGAAGCTGTGAGCAATGGTCCCTTTAAATTTTACTTTAAATTTTATTTTGGTGCCCATGCCTCCAAGGTCTATGTGCGGCATACCAAAAGGTGTACATGGAACCTCAGAGGAACCTTGGACATGTTGCCCAACCACACAGCTTAGGTGTAATGTGGACTGTGAGCATACAGCTAGGATCAGAAGCTGTGGACACTGGGAGAGCAAATGAAGTTCCTGGAGATGCAGCTGGCCCAGTTCAGCGGGCTGATACACAGAGTCCTTGCTGCAGCATTAGAGTTTCCAGTATAACCTGAGGTGCAGAAGCATCCTGTAAGTGGATCAGAGATGTGCCATGAGGGTTTTTAGAAACTGCCAGGTGCCACTGCCACTGTACATAGGGTGAGTGTGGTGGATGTGAATGGAGCACATGTTTTGGTGCCTAGTGTCAACATTCAAATTGTTCAAATCAAGCAGTGAGCTGAATCCTTTTCTCTGGTGCTTGGTCTGGTTTCCATGTTGAGCTTTCCTGACACTGATCTTGTTTGGCAAGCTTGGTAAAATGGGAGACTGAATATTAGTGAGGTGAGTAGGGCAGTTAACAAAGCGTTTAACAATCAATTGGTAACTTGCCGCACCACTCACGGAACATATTTCAGATGCTGCAAAATTTAAGGATGGCACAGTGCTCAGTGGTTAGCACTGCTGCCTCACAGCAGTAGGGACATGGGCTCAATTCCACTCTCAGGCAATTGTCTCTGTGGAGTTTGCATATTCTCCCTGAGCCTGCAGGATGTTCTGGTTTCCTCCCACAGTCCAAAGATGTACAGGTTAGGTGGATTGGCCATGCTAAACTACCCATAGTGCCCAGGGACGTGCAGGCTAGGTGGGTTAGCCACGGGAAATGTGGAGATACAGTAGGGATCTGGGACTGGATGGGATGCTCTTGGAAGGCTCAGTGTGGACTCAATGGGCTAAGTGGCATCTTTCTACTCTGCAAGGATTCTATTCTATGAAAATACTCCTGATGTTGAGATGGACCTCACCGCTAATGTTGCCTGATGCTGTCACATATCCCACCATAGTCACATTATCCAGACCACTATAAGTTTCCAACCCTCTGATTCTCTCTGCATACATGCTGCCTGATCTGCTGAGTTTCTCCATGCCTTTATATTTTTGTTTCAGACATCCAGCATCCACAGTATTATGTTTATATTCTCTATCTCCTCAGTGTAGTTGATCAGGCACATGGAATCTCCTTTGTTAACATGAATAGCTCATTAACGGTTGTCTATGGATGGCCAGGGTCACTTGGTTGGAACTCTTGTAGCCTTACAGAGAGCTTTCATCACGCGTTCTAAACTTTGGCATCAGTCTGATAGCATGAGCCAAGAAAGCAACTGATCCCAGGTGAATAGCTACAGCTGCCTGAAAGTTAGAGCCTTGAAGCCTGACTCTGAAATGTCTTGTAGAGCAAACTGATCTTCTGCCGAAAAACATTGTCAGATACTATCTTGATGTTATTCTATATCTCTGAAGGAACTCTTTCACTCCTGACTCCTGCCGTTTGGACTCTGACCTTCCAGTGAACTGATAGCTATTACTGTTCTGTTTTAATGTTCATAAATGTGTACAACAGTTCCTTTACTGTCTTTTTATTGTGCACATGTATGAAGTCAGCTAATCCCACTTCAGAATTGAATGTGAGAATTAATAAGACTGCCAGTTTAAATGTAAAAGAGAGTCGCCTGTGATTGAGTTTAAAATTGACTTCATGCAAAAGGGGGGTTTTAGGAAACAACCTTCAATGTTTCAAAATGAAATCATTGTGTGACAGAGAAGAATAAAGGGGTTCAGTCTGTCTTTGCTCTCCATAAAAAGGTACAATTAAGCCATTATCCTACAGCTCCCCCACAAGGCATTATCCCCATGAACAGTACACACTCATCACTTTATGCCCCACTCCTCCATCTCCCCAGTGTTGCTGTGATTGACAGAGATCATGCACAGGGTGCTTTCACTAATCTCCTTGAACACGTGAAGCCAAGAAGACATTTGGTATGCTTGCCTTTCTTGATCAGTGCATTGAGTGTAGGAGCTGGAGTGTATTGTTGCAGTGGACATTAGTTTGGCCACTTTTGGAATACTGCATTTAATTCTGGTCTCCCTGCAATAGGAAGGATGTTGTGAAACTTGAAACGGTTCAAAAAAGATTTACAAAGATGATGGAACAAAGAACACAGAATATTACAGCACAGGAACAGGCCCTTTGGCCCTCCAAGCCTGCATTGATCCTTATCCTCTATCTAAATCTGCCATTTACTTTCTAAGGGTCTGTATCTCTCTGCTCCCTCCACATTCTTGTATCTGTCCAGATACTTCTTAAATGATGCCTCTACCATCTCTGCTGGCAATGCATTCCAGGCACCCACCACACTTTGCGTGAAGAACTTTCCACGTATATGCCCCCTAAACTTCTCCCCTCTCACTTTCAACTCATGACCCCTAGTAATTGAGTCCTCCACTCTGAGAAAAAGCTTCTTGCTATCCACCCTGTCTACACCTCTCATGATTTTGTAGGCCTCAATCAGGTCCCCCCTCAACCTCCTTTCTAAAGAAAATAATCCTAATCACTCAACCTCTCCTCATAACTAGCACCCTCCATACCAGGCAACATCCTGGTGACCCTCCTCTGCACCCTCTCCATAGCATCCACATCCTTTTGGTAATGTGGCGACCAGAACTGTACATAGTATTCCAAATGCGGCCGAACCAAAGTCCTATACAACTGTAATATGAGCTGCCAACTCTTGCCCCGTCCGCTGAAGGAAGGCATGCCATATGCCTTCTTGACTACTCAATTGACCTGCTTTTCCATCAACAATGGACCTGAACACCGAGATCTCTGTGTACATCAATTTTCCCCAGGATTTTTCCATTTATTGTATAGTTCACTCTGGAATTGCATCATCCAAAATGCGTCACCTCACATTTGTCCAGATTGAACTCCATCTGCCATTTCTCTGCCCAACTCTCCAATCTACCTATATTCCGCTGTATTCTTTGGCAGTCCCCTTCATAACCTGCAACTCCACCAATCTTATTGTCATCTGCAAGCTTGCTAATGAGGCAACCTACACCTTCCTCCAAATCATTTATGTATATTACAAGCAACAGAAGTCCCAGCACGAATCCCTGTGGGACACCACTGGTCATAGGTTTCCATTTTGAGAAGCTCCCTTCCACTACTACTCTCTGTCTCCTGTTGCCCAACCAGTTCTCTATCTATCTTGCCAGAACACCATGGAACCCATGTGACTTCACCTTCTTCATCAGCCTACCATGGGGAACCTTATCAAACGCCTTACTAAAGCCCATGTATATGACATCTACATCCATTCCTCATCATTCAACTTTGTCACCTCTTCAAAAAATTCAATTAGGTTTGTAAGAATATGACCTTCCCTGCACAAAACCATGCTGCTTATCATGGATGAGCCCATTTTCTTTCAAATGGGTATATATCCTATCTTCTCCAGTAGCTTCCATACCACTGACGTTAAGCTCACAGGTCTGTAATTACTCGAATTATCTTTGCTACCCTTCTTAAACAATATTGCCAGGGTTGGAGAATTTAAGCTATGGGGAGAGGCTGAGTGGCTGGGGCTATTTTTCCCTAGAGTGTCGGAGGGTTTTATAGAGGTTTATAAAATCATGAGGGGCATGGATAGGGAAAATAGCCAAAGTCTTTTCCCCAAGGTAGGGGAGTTGAAAACAAGAGGGCATAGGTTTAGGGTGAGAGGGGAAAGATTTAAACAGGACATAAGGGGCAACATTTTCATGCAGAGGGTGGTGCGTGCATGGAAAAAGCTGCCTGAGGAAATGGTGGAGGCTGGTACAATTACAACATTTAAAAGCCATCTGGATGGTATATGGGGCAAATACTCACAAATGACTAGATTAATTTTGGATATCTGGTCGGTATGGACAAGTTGGACCAAACGGTCTGTTTCCGTGTAGTACATCTCTATGACTCCATGTACAGTGTTCAGTTGGAGGTAATCGAGGATAAGTGCATTCTAAATTGCCTCTCTGAGGCTCCTCTGTCTTTATCTGACACATGAGGGGCTGTGGCGTCATGTTGTCTTCCTCAGGATTGAATGGTGTAGGTCATCTATCTCTAACCCTAACTCTAAATGTAACACTAGCTTAACCCTAACTCTAACTGTAACCCTGACCCTAACTTGGACCCTAACCTAACTCTAAATCGAACTCTAACATAGAACATAGAACATAGACCATTACAGCACAGTACAGGCCCTTCGGCCCTCAATGTTGCACCGACATGCGAAATTAATCTGATGCCCACCCAACCTAGACCGTTCCATTATTAATCTGATGCCCACCCAACCTAGACCGTTCCATTATTAATCTGATGCCCACCTAACCTATACCGTTCCATTATTAATCGGATGCACACCTAACCTACATCATTCCATTATTATCTATATGTATGTCCAATGCCCATTTAAATGGTCTACTACTGTTGCAGGCAGGTCTTTCCATGCCGCTACTATTCTCTGAGTAAAGAAACTATCCTAGTATCTGTCCTAAATCTATCACTTCTCAATTTAAAGCTATGCCCCCTTATGTTAGCCTTCAGCATCCGTAGATAAAGGGTCTCACTGTTCACCCTGTCTCACCCGCTGATTATCTTATATGCCTCGATTAAGTCACCTCTCAACTCGCTTCTCTCCAACAAAAACAACCGCAGTTCCCTCAGCCTTTTCTCGTAAAACCTTCCTTCCATACCAGGTACCATCCCAGTAAATCTCCATTAAACCCTTTCCTAAGCTTCCACATACTTCCTATAATGTGGTGACCAGAACTGTATGCAATACTCCAGGTGCGGCCTTACCAGCATCTTGTATACCAGAAGCATGACCTCGTGGCTCCGAAACTCAACCCCCCCTTCCTAACCTTGCCGTAATCTTAACCTTAACCCTAACCCTAACCCTGAACCTGACCCTAACCCTAATCTAACTTTAACCCTAATCCTGGCCATAGCCCTAACCTTGGCCCTAACCCGAACTCTAACTCTAACCCTAGCCCTAATCTTAACCCTAACCTTGACTCTATCACAACTTCTCCTTTACATAAAGATTAGTTAATTCTTGTTCTTCCAATTTATACCATTTGTTGTGTAGAGAGAGAGAGCAGTGCCACATTGTGCCCTCTCCCTGCTCTTGCCATTCAAGTCTGGGGAGGAAATAGGAATTAGATTAGATTAGATTACTTACAGTGTGGAAACAGGCCCTTCGGCCCAACAAGTCCACACCGCCCCGCCGAAGCGCAACACACCCATGCCCCTACATTTACCCCTTACCTAACACTACGGGCAATTTAGCATGGCCAATTCACCTGACCTGCACCCGGGGGAAACCCACGCAGACATGGGGAGAATGTGCAAACTCCACACAGTCAGTCGCCTGAGGCAGGAATTGAACCCGGGTCTCTGGCGCTGTGAGGCAGCAGTGCTAACCACAAGTAGTGAATGAAGTAGTGCTGGGGGACAGTGTAATTAGGAGGTCGGATACTGTTCTCTGCAGTCGAAAGCTGGAATCCCGAATGATGTGTCGCCTACCCGGTGCCAGAGTTTAGTGTAGCTTCCCGAAGCTGGAGGTGGAGGGGATGGATCCATTCGTCATCATTCATGTTCATACACATGGCATCGATAGAACTAGAAAGGAGGTACTGTATAAAAATGTTGATAAGTTAGGAATTAAATCATAAAGGAGGACTTCCAAGGTTTAGTGTTAATCCAGAGGATTGGGTAAGTTTTAAAAACCAAAAAAAAGAGAATCAAGCAGAAAGATAAACTTTGTGGGTGAACCTACAAATAATATTAAGAAAGCTAACAAGAGTTTCTTGAAATATATTATAAGGAAGAGAGAGCTCAAAGTTAACATAGGCCCTTTGAAGAGACCAAGACTGGGAAAATAATAAGAGGGAACAAAGAAATGGCAATTAAGGTGAACAAATACTTGGTATCAGTCTTCATAGTAGATGACACCAGCAGTATTCCAAAATTACTAAATAATCAATGGACAAAAGTGGGAGAGGAAGTAAATACAATAACTATTACTAGAGAAAAAGTGATATAAAAACTAATGGGGATAAAGACCAATAAGTCCCCTCGATCCGACTGGATGCATTCTAGGAAATTAAACGAAAAAACTACTGAGATCGTGAATGGACTGTTAGGAAACCGTCCAAGAATCCTTAGATTCTGGAAAAGCCTCAGAGATTTGGAAAACCTAATATCTTTATTTAAAAAAGGCCATTGCTTATCAACTATTACTGGGAATATGTTACAGACTATTATAAAGGATGGAATAGCAGATCATTTAGAAATACATAGTGTACTCAAACTGAGTCAGCATGGCTTCACAAAGGGGAAAAAATGTATGTCAAATTTATTACACTTCTTTCAGGAAGTAACAACAGGATAGATAAAGGGGAATCAGTAGAGATAATATATTTGGATTTTCTGAAGGCATTTGGTAAGTACCATATGGTATACCACTTGATAAGATAAAAGCTCATGGTGTTGGAGGTAGTATTTTAGCATGGGTAGAGAATTGGTCAACCAATAGAAGACAGAGAGTTGGGATAGGGGATCATTTTCAGGATGGCAACCTGTAGCTAGTTAAGTGCTACAGGGATCATTGCCAGGGCCACAAATATTTACAAAATGTATTAATGAATTAAATGACGAAAGTGAACATACGACAGCCAGGTTTGTGGATGTTATGAAAATAAGTGGAAACACAAGTGATAAGGGTGATACAAAGAGTCTACAGAGGGATACAGACAGTTTAAGAGGGTGAATAAACTTGGCAGATGAAAAGGCTTTACAAAAATGTCAGTTTATGCACTTTAAAAGGAAGGATAGAGGAAATAAATATTATTTAAATGGAGAAAGACTGTATATCGCTACAGCAGATATGAATTTGGGGTTCCTCGTGCATAAATCACAGAAGACTAGTATACAGATTCAGCAGGTAATAGGGAAGGCAAATAGAATATTTTCCTTAATTTCAAAGGGAATGGAGTATAAAAAGAGGAGAGTCTTGCTAAAGCTGTGCAAGGCACTAGTCAAATCAATGCCGGAATTTTGTGAACTACTCTGGGCTTCTTATCTAAGAAAATATATGTACTGTCATTGGAGGCAGCCCAGAGAACATCTACTAGGCTGACCCTGGGTATGCAGGGACCGTTTTATGAGGAGAGGTTGATAAAATTGGGCCTGTATTCATTGGCATTTAAAGGAAAGAGATGCAACCTTTATGAAACATACAAAATTCTTAGGGGATTTGACAAGGTAAATGCAAGATGTGGAGAGCCAGTGTTGGACTGGGTGGACAAAGTTAAAAATTACACAATACCAGGTTATAGTCCAACAGGTTTATTTGGAAACACTAGCTTTTTCATCAGGTGATTGTGGAGCAGGACAACAAGAACCTTTAACAAAAGATTACAGTGTTATGCAACTGAAATTATATAATGAACAAACCTAGATTGCTGTTAAGTCTTTCATCTTTTAGAATGGGTTGCAGGTTTCGGTTCATTAATATGTAAATTCCAGAACTTCTTTTAAGCCACCTTCTCGAGAAAACTTAAGGTTTTGTTAATAAAACATGACAACTCAGCTCAGACAATGCATTAAAGGTGTAAGGTTAGAGTTTGTATTCCAATCTTAAGTCAGACTGGTTCTATTTCCAAAGTGGAATTTATAAAACATTGCATGGATTGACTGCCTTCATTAACTGCCTACAGATTCTGCACTTTTTCAGCAAAATAGAATGTATCTGCAAATATAATTCTGCAAATTCACCCCATTGATTTACATTTATGCGTGTTTGCATGAGAGAGAAAGAGAGTGTGATTGTCTGCATGTGAGTGTGTGCATGTGAGTGTGAGTCTGCATGAGAGAGTGTGTGTTTGTGTATGCTTGGTAAAGTGTATGTGTGTGTGTGAGTGTAATAGAATATAAGCCTGTGAGAGGGTGTGTGCAAGGGTGTGAATTTAGTGGGTGTATATATGTGTATATAAGAGAGGGTCTGCATGAGTGTGTGAGTATGTAAGAGTCTGTGTGTGTTTGTGTGTGTATGTGTGTGTGAGAGAGAGAGAATATATAGTGTAGTGGGGTCACCTGTAGTGTGACATGAGCCCAAGGTCCTAGTTGAGGCCATCCTCATGGGTACCGATCTTGGCTAGCAGCCTCTGCTTCCTCACTCTGTGTTATTGCATATCCGGAAGTTCGCCTTGGAGGACGGTCACACAAAGATCCAAGGCCGAACGTCCCTGACTGCTGAAGTGTTTACTGACTGGGAGGGAACACCCCTGTCTGGCGACTGTTGTGCAGTGCCCATCCATCTGTTGCAATTCAGCTGATGATGCCTATCTCACATACTACAAGCAAGGATGCCCCGAGATATGATACAATGGTGAAACCAGGCAGACACTATGACAACAGATTAATGGACACCGCATTGGATGTTGGGACATTGAGTAATTTTAGAAGGAGTTAGGCAGGTTTATTTCGTAATGCATTGAAGGATTATCGAGAGATTAGAGTCATAGAGCCATAGAGATGTACAGCATGGAAACAGACCCTTCAGTCCAACCTGTCCATGCTGACCAGATATCCCAACCCAATCTAGTCCCAGCTGAAAATGTGTTGCTGGAAAAGCGCAGCAGGTCAGGCAGCATCCAAGGAACAGGCGAACCATTCCAATCTAGTCCCACCTGGCCCATATCCCTCCAAACCCTTCCTATTCATATACCCATCCAAATGCCTCTTAAATGTTGCAATTGTACCAGCCTCCACCACTTCCTCTGGCAGCTCATTCCGTACACGTACCACCCTCTGCGTGAAAAGGTTGCCCCTTTTATATCTTTCCCCCTCACCCGAAACCTATGCCTGCTAGTTCTGGACTCCCCGACTCCAGGGAAAAGACTTTGTCTATTTATCCTATCCATGCCCCTCATAATTTTGTAAACCTCTATAAGGTCACCCTTCAGCCTCCGATGCTCCAGGGAAAACAGCCCCAGCCTGTTCAGCCTCTCCCTGTAGCTCAAATCCTCCAACCCTGGCAACATCCTTGTAAATCTTTTCTGAACCCTTTCAAGTTTCACAACATCTTTCCAATAGGCATGAGACCAGAATTGCACACAATTAGATTCCCTACAGTGTGGAAACAGGCCCTTCACCCCAACAAGTCCACACCGACCATCCGAAGAGTAACCCACCCAGTCCCATTTCCCTCTGACTAATGCACCTAACACTATGGGCAATTTAGCATGGCCAATTCACCTAACCCGCACATCTTTGGACTGTGGGAGGAAACCAAAGCACCCGGAGGAAACCCATGAAGACACAGGGAGACTGTGCAAACTCCACACAGACAGTCGCCCAAGGCTGGAATCGAGCCTTGGACTCTGGTGCTGTGAGGCAGCAGTGCTAACCACTGAGTCAACATGCCACCCCGGCAGGCAGGAAAGTACATTTGAAGCTGAAACAAGATTAGCCATGATCCTATCAAATAGTGGAGCAGATTGAGTTAAAAATCACACAACACCAAGTTATAGTCTAACAGGTTTATTTGGAAACACTGCTATCGGAGGGCTGCTCCTTCAACCCCTGATGAAGTCCAACACTGACACCTTCAAATAATGGAGCAGTCTTGAGGGACTGAATTGCTGACTCTTGCTCCTAGTTGTTATGTTCTTTAGATTCGTTGACCCTGAAATTCCTCTAAATTCAAGAAAAAAGTTTTTTTAACATAAAACATTTTTAAGCCATTCAATTTGTAGTTGTCACTTTGTTTTCCTTTGTGATTCATACTAACGCTGATGAAGCGTTCCGCCTCATTACACTGTTGCTCAAACATCAAATTAACATGAATCTCCACTGATTCATTTATTCCCCCATGGGTCCTCAGGATCTTAAAACACCTTCCTTCCCTCAATTTTCCTTCTATAATCTACAGGCCTTTAACCCCATGCACAGTAACACCTAACCATTACTTTTTGATTTATCTTGCCTTCCCACCTACATTTAACACATTATAGCCCTGACCTTTCACCTCGGTTTCTCGACGAGGAAGGAATAGTTATGACCAGAAAGCAGCATAGTTATTAAAGTAAGCTCCCTGTGGATTAACAAATACCTGAAAAAAACTTTCCTCGGCCTAGTGTTAATCACAACAGGCCCCTGATAATCTTTAACAGTAACATATAAATGTAGAGAAACTTATATTATTTGTCCTCATCATTGTGGTATTAAAGACAAAAGAGTGTTTTAACGAAACTTTGTATTGGCACAATGGCACAAATTGTATTCTGTTTTAAAGTTGCAAGATCCATAGTTCACAATTATTAGGTGACAGACCAACTTCTTACTCAAGGTCAGTAACATTATGCCCCTATTTTACTGTGGGTATCAATCTCCATTACAGATCACTTTTCCAGATTTTTGTAAAAAAAAGTCAGTGTCATGAGATTAATGTGATCATAACTGTTAAAACTAACATTTTTACTGCGCTTGGAGCAAAATGAATACCAGCAAAGAAACAAGAAAGAAAGAGGGTTGGCGAGCTACTGTAGAGCTAATAAATGGAAAGGAAAGAAAAAGACAAAACAGTGAATATTCATTTATGTGGCCATTTTCACAATCTCAAAATATCCAACGAAGGTATGTTTATTCATTCACAGGACGTGGCTACTGTTGGCTGGGTCAGCATTTAGTGCCCATCCCTAATTGCCCTTGAGAAGGCAGTGGTGAGTTGCTTTCTTGAACTGCTGCAGTTCATGTTGTATAGATATATCAACAATACCGTTAGCAAGGGAGTTCCAGGATTTTGACCCAGTGACATTGAAGGAACACTGATACAGTTTCAAATCAAGGTGGTTGGAGGCTTTGAGGAGCATTTGCAGGTGGTGGTGATCTCATGCATCTGCTGCAGTAGTTGTCACTGCTGTAACACTGGAGGCACAAGAATTAATTTCAGGTCACTCAAACAGCAATGTGATACAGCACCAGTCCTTCCATTTTGCACACTGATTGTTCGACAAATGTTGGTTAGATGCAAAAAATTTGTTTTTGTCTATACTGAATAGAATCTAAGAATTGGATTTTACACAATTTAAGATGTTGTAATTGGCTCATCCTCAGTTTGTCAGGAGACCAACTTGAAACATCCAATAATATTTGTAAAAGAGAGAAAGCAGAGTTAATGTTTAGGCTCCAGTGACCCTTCTTCAGCAGTTTTAGAGTCAGAGAGTCATAAAGTTATGAAACAGACCCTTCGGTCCAACCAGTCTGACCATAATTCCAAACTAAGCTGGTCCCACCTGCCTGCACTTGACCGATATCCCTCCAAACATTTCTTATTCATTTGCTTATCTAAATGTCTTTTAAACAATCTAACTGTACCTGCATCCATCACTTTCTCTGGGAGTTCATTCCACACATGAACCACTCTCTGTGTAAAAAAAATACCCCTCATGTCTTTAAAATCTTTCTCTTCTCACCTTAAAATATGCCCTCTAGCTTTGAAATCCCCAATCCGAGGGGAAAGAAACCTGCCACTCACCTTATCTATACCCCTCATGATTTCATAAAGCCCCACAAGGTCAACCTCCTGTACTTCAGTGAAAAAAGTCCTTACTTATCCAATCTCTCCTTGTAACTCAAGCCCTCCATACTGAAGAAGGGTCACTGGACCTGAAACATTAACTGTACTTTCTCTCCACAGATGTTGTCAAACCTGCTGAGTTCCTCCAGCAATCTCTGCTTTTGTTTCAGATTTCCAGCATCTGCAGTTCTTTGTTTTATAATATTTTTAATGCCCTCTGCTGCTAAGGCCAACCAATTGCCATTTTCAAACATCCATCAAGATTGTGTGCATCATTTTCTAATGATCTACTGATCAAATGGAAACAATACATTTCAAAAAGATTTTATAATGCCAGCAATTAAATTCAAGCCATTCAGTAAAATGTCACAACTTCTGTTAAAGTATTTTTTTTTATTTGGTGTGTGACTAACATTAAACGTTACTTCAAAGAATCCACAATGAAGGGTTCAGTTCAGTAAAGCAGTCACAATGATTTTGAACTTTTAGGAAAATATAAATTAGTAGATGCTATTAACACACCCAGTGATTAATGTTTGGCAAATGAGCCCTTCAATTAATGGTCTTCAATTGTATTCGGCTGTGTTTGACAGTTTCTTTGGGCTGAGTTAAAAATCACACATCAGGTTATAGTCTAACAGGTTCATTTGGAAGCACTAGCTTTCTGACAACCACCTGATGAAGGAGCAGCACTCCGAAAGCTAGTGCTTCCAAATAACCCGGTTGGACTATAACTTGGTGTGTGATTTTTAACTTTGTCCGCCCCAGTCCAACACCAGCATCTCCAAATCTTTGGGCTCAGTCTTTCCTTTTTTGGCTAAGTGTCAGCTCTGTGGGTTTTTTGAAAGGCTTCTCTTTGTGAGGCTGAGGAGATTTCTCATGACATCTTATCAAACTCATCTCATTAACTTCCTACCTTGCCCCATGTTTTTCCTCTCATCTAATTTTAGTACCATCTTACCATGTTCCATTCTCAGAACAACTCGCAACTCAGTGAATATCTGATGAAACACTAGTATCCCTGATGCCCATGCCACCTTCAAAAGCCCTCTGTGCACCAAGGACAAAACAATGACAATCCAATGTTGCTCCTCACATGTAAGGATAATGACACAGTAGCCACAAAGCCATGCTGCTGTAAATGGAATATTCCCTGAAGTAAAGGCATCAGGCACCCTTACCAACAGTCCACCACAACTTGACTGGGCTGAATAGTATTTCCAACCACTTTCTGACATTGCGATTTGGTTGAATAAACTTGCAGTGTGTTGGCTGCACATGCAGCTGGCATGTGCTTTTTGTGTTAGATTGACATCATAGTGTGCCTTTCAGTGCTAATTGATCTGCATGCTAAGTGACCTACATGTTGATTGGGCAGGTTCCACAATGATTGTGAAGGGTTGGCAACTCTTGGGTGCCAATATCTGTGGACAAGGGGTATACGCGGTTGGTGCCCATGGATCATGGCCTGAAATGCTGAGCAGGATGGAAGCTCCTCCCAGCCAGTAGTGAACTGAAAATGTCAAGTATCCACTCTGACGGTTCTCAATGTTCTGTACGTTCAGTGTGTTTGATAAGAAGCTGCATATTAATGAGGTGAGATGTGCATTTAATAAGGCAGTTAACAGGGAACAATCCCTCTTAACTGGCAACTCACTATTGTAGGCAAGATCTCAAACAATGACAAGACAGAATACAGGAAAGAGATAATGGGGTGTGACCTCCATGATCCTTTGAGAGAAGTAATTTCTCCACATCTCTGTTTTAAGTCTGCTACCTATTAAGTCTGCTATCCTACAGGCACTGAGGATGTCACCTAGACAGGGGACGAAACGTTTGCAACAAAAACTTCCAGCTCGGCGAACAGAATCACAGCAACGAGCACCTGAGCTACAAATCTTCTCACAACCTTTGAACCTATTACACTATAACTTTGACCTCTCATTCTGGATTGCCTCATATGAGGAGGCAAAAAAAGCTGCAGATGCTGGAATCCAAAGCAGGCAAGCAGGAGGCTGGAAGAACACAGCAAGCCAGACAGTATCAGGAGGTGGAGAAGTCAAGATTTCGGGGATAACCCTTCTTCAGGAATGGGGGTGAGGGCCTGTACCTCCTTCATCAATCCCGTTTAGCATCTTATATACTTCAAATTAAATCTTCTCTCATTCTTCTAGACCAGAAAGCATAGGCCTAAACTACTCAATCTCGCTTTGGAAGAAAAACTCTAGAATCAATCTAGAGAACCTTCCCTTTACTGCATCTAACATAGCTGTATCCCTTCTCAAGTAAGGGGACTGAAATATTCAAACTGCTGTCTCACCAATATCTTATACAATTGCAGCAATGCTTCTCATTTTATAATCTATTCCTTTCGCAATACATGCCAAAATTCCATTTGCCTTCATTATTACCTGCTGTATCTGCATAATAGTCTCCTGCGATTCATACACAAGGACCCTGCAATCCTTCTGCACCAAAGCAGTCTTGAGTTTCTCTCCATTTCGATAATAAGTTATCTTTGTATTCCTCCAACCAAATTGATAACCTCAAACTTCAAGTCAAAGAGTCAGAGAGATGTACAGCACGGAAACAGACCCTTCAGTCCAATTCGTCCATGTCAAACAAATATCCTAACCTAATCCAGTCCCATTTGCCAGCACTTGGCCCATATCCCTCTAAACCCTTCCTATTCATATGCCTATACAGTGCTGTTTTTAGCATCCAGGAGTCTTCCAGCTAATCCATTTGGCTGATACCGTGTTATCCATATTAAATTTTGTCTACCAAATTTTGGCTCATTCACCGAACTTATCCTTAACCATTTGTAAATTTCTTATTTTCTCATTGCAACTTATTTTCCCAGCTATTTCAGTGTCATCTGAAAAGTTAGCTATAATGCCTTCTATCTTTGCATGCAGGTCATTAATATAAATTGTGGATAGTCAGAACCATAATATTTGAACCCTTTAGCATCGCACTAATTACATCTTTCCGATCAGAAAAAGGCCCATTTATCCAGACTCGCTGTTTCTGTTGATTAGTCAATCCTCTATCCAGATTGGTATATTACCCCTAATCCCATGTAATCTTACCTTGTGTGTGGCACCATATCAAAAGTCTTCTGGAAGTCCAGATATACCACATCTATACAATCCCCATTATCGACCTTGCTTACCACATCTTCAAAAACTCTAGCGAATTAGTCAAACATGATTTAACCTTTATAAAGCCATGCCAACTCTGATGGTTTTTATTTTGACTTTCCAAACATCCTTCAATTACTTCCTGAATAATGGATTCTAACAATTCCTGATGGCATATGTTAAACTAACTGATCTGTAGTTTCCTACTTCCTTCCTCCCTCCCTGTTTGAATAAGACTGTTATATCAGCATTTTTCAAATTCACTGAAACCTTTCCAACATTCAGGGTATTTTGGAATATTATAACCAATGAATCCACTTTTTTTCTGCTGACACTTTCTTTAATACCCTAGGATGTAGGCAATCAGGCCCTGGGGACTTGTCTGTCTTCAGTCCCAATAGGTTACTCAGTACTTTTTCCCTAGTGACGATGAAGATTGTTAAAGTTCCTCCCTTTCTATAACCTCAGCGTGTTCTTTGACTATTGGGTTGGTCCTCGTGTCCTCCACCATGAAAACTAAAGCAAATGTTGATTTAGTGTCTCTCCCATTTCTGTGGTCTTCACTGTTAACTCCACAGTCTCATCTTCCAAAGAGCCAACACTCACTCTAGCTCCTCCTTTCCTTTTTATATACTTACAGAAACTTTTGCCATCCATTTTCATATTCTGCTCTCGTTTGCTTTCATAATTTACCTTTTGCTCATTTGATGATTCTTTTAGGAGAAAGTGAGGACTGCAGATGCTGGAGATCAGAGTTGGAAAGTGTGGTGCTGGAAAAGCACAGCAGGTCAGGCAGCATCTGAGGAGCAGGAGAGTCGACATTTGGGCATAAGCCCTTCATCACTTTTTAGTAACCCTTTTCTGACTCTTAAAAGTTTCTCAATTTTTCAGCCTGCAGTATGGCAAGCCTTTGGTAGGTGCTGTCAAAGAAGCCATGGCGAATTGGCTACTGACTGGCATGTGTGATATTGGCGACATCAGGGGGAGGCTGAGGTGGATCTTCCTCTCTGCAATACTGGCCATAGATTGGAGCAATTGCTTCAATTGTATCTTTGCATTTCTGTACCCTCGCTTTAGCTATCAAAAGCTATGCTGCTGAATAACAGTTAAACTGGGAAAGCAGCAGTCTCACCACCTGTTTTCAGAATGTCAACTCTGTTAGCACATTTGAGCTCCCCGAAAATGCAGGGTAAAACAAAATAAGGAAAAAAAAGATCCATTTCAGGGCTGATGTGTGCAAAGGAAGTGCACTCTGTGCAATATTTTGTTGACCTTCCCGACTAAAGTTCAGTTTGTATTACACCAGATTTTCAAAACTGAGCTGGCTGTTTCTACTTTAGATGCTGATCTTTTAAAGAAAACGTGAGCTGTGGTAGCGTCATGTAAAATTACAATTCTTTAGTGCCAATGGTTAATTACAGCCTGTGTAAGCCAACAAAAAGAATAATATACCAATTTGAGCAAAATCAATAGCACAGGCCATTTCTGTCAGCATACCTAATGTCCAAGCAATCACTGGCACAGTCCACTGATTCTTTTAACAATAACGCAATAATTCCAGAAATCTGGAATTAATATACTACAAGGTTGGCCAATTAATCACTGATACTCTATATGATACAATGCAATGCTGTTGTCTTAAGCACTTTGGCTGAAATATTAATAATTGTGCAATTATCATTCATTTCATAATATTTACATTTTTAAATAATGTACATGTCTGGCCAGATACAGCCAAACCTGTTTTATAATACAAACATTACACTGGGATCTACCCACACATGTCTATAGCCTCGGTCGAGGAAAATGTTCTCTGTGTACAGGGTGGTGCTGTTTCTCCTCATGTTGTTATGTAAACTCTTGTGAGGGGCAGTACATAAATTGTTGACAACTTCCTAACCTTCTTTAAACCTACATTATATCACTTAATGATGATTTGCCTCTCTTTATAGGTATTTTAATTAACTGTTCAGGTGAGTTATGACACACCTCTGGAGCAAGTGAGAATTGAATCCAGGCCTTTGGGCTCAGAGTTTTAGACACGCTGTGCAAGATAGAGGCTGCTAACTTGCCCACTCAGCTGAATTCTTATACTGTAATCCTATTTCACAATCTCCATCATGACAAGAGATAACAAGGCAGCCTATGTGCGGAGTCGCAGGAGATGGGAGAGATACTAAACAAGTATTTTGCATCAGTGTTTACTATGGAGAAGGACATGGAAGATATAGAATTAGATTAGATTCCCTAGAATGTGGGGAAATAGATGGTCACATCTTGAAAAATGTCCACATTGCAGCAGAGGTGGTGCTGGATGTCCTGAAACACAGGAAAGTGGATAAATCCCCATGACTTGATCAGGTGAACCTGAGAACTCTGTGGGAATCTAGGGAAGTGATTGCTGGGCCTCTTGCTGAGATATTTGTATCATCGATAGTCACAGGTGAGGTGTCAGAAACTGGAGGTTGGCTAACGTGGTGCCACTATTTAAGAAAGGTAGTAAGGAAAAGCCAGGGAACTATAAATCGGTGAGCCTGACATTGGTGGTGGGCAAGCTGTGGGAGGGAATTCTGAGGGACAGGATTTGCATGTATTTGGAAAGGCAAGGACTGATTAGGAATAGTCAACATGACTTTGTGCGTGGGAAATCATGTCTCAAGAACTTGATTGAGTTTTTTGAAGAACTAACAAAGAGGATTGAGGGCAGAGTGGTGGATGTAATCTATGTGGACTTCAGTAAAGCATTCGACAAGGTTCCTCATGGGACACTGGTTAACAAGGTTAGATCTCATGGAATACAAGGAGAACTAGCTATCTGGACTTAGAACAGACACAAAGATAGAAGATAGAACGTGGTGGAAGGCTGCTTTTCAGACTGGAGGCCTGTGACCAGTGGTGTGCCACAAGGATCAGTGCTGGGTCGACTTCTTTTCATCATTTATATAAATGATTTGGATGTGAACATAGGAGGTATAATTAGTAAGTTTGCCGATGACACCAAAGAAGATTACCTCTGAGCACAATGGGATCTTGATCAGATGGGCCAATGGACTGAGAAATGGCAGATGGAGTTTAATTCAGATAAAGGCAAGGTGCTGCATTTTGGGAAAGCAAATCTTAGCAGAATTTATACACTTAATGGTCGGATCCTGGGGAGTGTTGCTGAACAAAGAGTGCAGGTTCATAGCTCCTTGAAAATAAAGTCACAAGTTGATGCGATAGTGAAGAAGGTGTTTGGTATGCTTTCCTTTATTGGTCAGAGTATTGAGTATAGGAGTTCGGAGGTCATGTTGTGGCTGTACAGGACATTGGTTAGGCTACTTTTGGAATATTGCGTGCAATTCTGGTCTCCTTCCTATCAGAAGGATGTTGTGAAACTTGAAAGGGTTCAGAAAAGATTTACAAGGATGTTGCCAGGGTTGGAGGATTTGAGCTATAGGGAGAGGGTGAATAGGCTGGGGGTGTTTTCCCTGGAGCTGAGGGGTGACATTATAGAGGTTCGTAAAATCATGAGGGGCATAGATAGAGTAAATAGACAAGATCTTTTCCCTGAGGTGGGGAGTCCAGAACTAGAGGGCATAGGTTTAGGATGAGTGGGGAAAGACATAAAAGGGACCTAAGGGGCAACTTTTTCATGCATAGGTTTGTGCAGGTATGGAATGAGCTGTCTGAGGAGGTGGTGGAGGCTGGTACAATTGCATTACTTAAAAGGCATCTGGATGGGTATATGAACAGGAAGGGTTGAGAGGGATATGGGCCAAATGCTGGCAATAGGGCTAGATTAGATTAGGATACCTGGTCAGCATGGATGAGTTGGACCGAGGAGTCTGTGTCTGTACTGTACATCTCTATAATTCTATGACTCGAGAGAGGGAGGTGTCCAGTTGAAACATAAGAAACATTAAGGAAAAAAAGACGGTGAAAGAACAAAGTAAATGCAGAGAAAGGAGAGATGGAAGTGAAGGCAGAGAGACAAGGTTGTGAAGAAAAGAAATTGACACCAAGGAGAAGAGAAAGAATGCTGTGAAGCAGAAGATGCAAAGGAGGAGAAAGTGTGAGATCAAAATGGATGAGCAGAAGATATTCAGGAAGTACACGTGTTTACTGTATAACTTTGGTATGGGATAAAATATTTAACCTTCAGCCGCCTGACAAAGGGTATAAGAGAAAGTTATGTTAGACCTCAATGAATGTTGCTGGCAATCGCAAGCCAAAATGACACTTTCCAAAAGTTACAGCATATTCACTCATTGCAATTCAAGGATCAGGCCAATTGTTTGGAAAGGAGTCAACACAACTGAATGAATGGTCCTGGAAATGTAGTTGAAGATTATAGTGACCTTAAACTGAGTGTGGCAAAAGTGAGAGCAGCAGCTCAGGAGAATTGTGTTGAAAAGAAAGAATGATGTGAGGGTTTGGAAGCAGCAATCATGGAACACATTGCCTATGAAACACATTCGAATGGCTACTGGTTTGCAGGATGTGGTTGACAGGATGTTGTGGTCAGTTTTTTTTTCCCCAAAGATTTTCTCAATGTGGGTTTTAGTTATTTGGATTCTATTTGGTTGACATGCTCTGCGTGTCTCGATGGGAATAAAGATTGAAGAATATTATTCAGATAAGTAAAGCAATGATGCAGTAGAAGGGCAAGCAGTATCAGATTGGCAACAAAAATGACACTTGAAGCAAGAGGCATCAAAGAGAATTCAAAATAGAATATACATTTATATAGTCATAGAGTCGTTTAGCACAGAAATAGATCCTTCAATCCCATCAATCCATGCTGAACATAATCCCAAATTAAACTAGTCCCACCTGCGTGCCACTGGCACATTTCCCTCCAAACCTTTCCTATTCCTGTATCCATCCAAATGTCTTTTAAACACTGTAATTGCAACTACATCCACCATTGCTCAGGAAGTTCAGTCCACACTTGAACCACCCTCCATGTAAAAAACTTGTCTCTTAGACTTTTTAAATCACTCTCCTCTCACCTTAAAAATATGCCCACTAGTCTTGAAATTCCTCATCTTAGGAAAAAGACAACTACTATTAACTCTATTTGTGGCTCTCATTATTTTATAAATCTCTGTGAGACCACCTTTCATCCTCCTATACTCCAGTGACAAAAATCCCAGCCTATCCAACTTTTCTTTATAACTCAAACCTGCCATACCTGGCAAAATCCTGGGAAATCTCCCCTGAACCCTCTCCAGCTTGATAATATCCTTTCTATAATTGAACTGGACACAGTATTCCAGAAGAGGTCTCATCAATGTCCTGTACAACCTCAACATAACATCCCAACCCCAATACCCAAAGGACTGAGCAATGAGGCAACTGTGCCGAATGCCTTTTTAACCACCCAGTCCATATGTGATGCAAACTTCAATGGATTATGTACCTGCTCCCCTAAGTCCCTCTGTTCTACAGCATTACCCAAGGCCCTAGCATTAATTGTGTAAGCCCTACCCTTGTTTGTTGTACCATAATGTAATACCTCTCATTTATCTAGATTGAACTCAATCTGCCACTTTTCAGCCATTTGACCCATTTGATCAAGATCCCTTTAGAATTTTAGAAAACCTTCTTCACTGTTTGCTATGCCACCGATTTTGGTGTCATCCACAAACTTACTAACCATGTCTTCTACATTCTCATCAAAATCATTTATATCAATGACAAACAAAAGAGGACCCAGAACTGATCCCTGCTAGTGACAGGCCCCCAGTCTGAAAAGCAACTCTCCACCATTCCTTTGTCTCTTGCCATTAAGACAATTATGTTGCCAATTGGCAAGCTCACCCTGAATTCCATGTGACATAACTTTACCAATTAGTCAATCATGCAGAATCTTGTTGAAGACTTTACTAAAATCCAAATAAACAATGTCTACCGCTCTGCCATCATTAACCTTTTTGGTAACCTCCTCAAAAAACTCAATCAAGTTTGTGAGACACAACTTTCTCCACTAAAAACCATGCTGATGATCCCTAATTAATTTTTGTCTTTCGAAATGCACATAAATCCTATCTTTTATAATCACCTCCAACAATTTATCCACAACTGAAGTCAGACTATAGCTCACAATGTCAGGACATCCCACAGAAATTTCTAGCCAATTAGGTACTTTTACAATGAATGTGCTATTGCATTGTAAGGAACGATGGCCACCAATCTGTGCATAAGAAGGCTCCCCCTAAAAACAATGATATAAATAACCAGATACTCTGGCCCTAATTTTAATTAATAACGTAATGTGAGTGAGTTCGTAGCAAAAGATTGGGCATTTTAACTGTCTGCCTATCAAGTTTCTACTATGGAGTCAGTATCATCTATTCATTTATTTAGGTAATTTTGTTGGTTGATGGATAAATTCTGGATAAGATGTTAGAAAGACATTTCCCTTTTTGAAGAGTTCCTTGGGATTTTTAATGCCCGGCTGAGAACATCAGGCTGCATCTTTCTTTTTTCGCTATGTCTGAATTTTGCTGACATTTTGGAGGCTTGGTAATTTCTCCCACCATCTAACTAAACTCACCTAATTAAAGGCCTACCTCCTCACATCATCTGTCACATCTGATTCTGACCCCATCTCCCCATGTGCTGTTCCCAGAAAAGCTCTGCATTCAGTGCATATTCCAAATTCACCCAGATGGTCTGCCACCTTTTAAAAGCTGTGGCAATGAACGTGGCCGAGGATGGTCATGTCCGTCAGGGAATGGGAAGGGGAATCGAAATGGGTGGTGACTGGGAGGTCAAGTAATGTCATTTCTGTGGAAAATCTCAAACTGGATTTAGTGGCTATCACACAGCATTTGAGACGACTCCTTGATATGTAGGTGGTCTTGGTGTGGGCTCCATTGGTGGTTCCCTTGTTGTCAATGGAAGAGATTTAATGCAGACATTGTATCTGTTCTTGCTCATCTATTCTGTTCTGTGAGCTAACACTCCACATATATTTATGGTCACTAATTTGTAGGATGTGGGTTCTCCAGGATGTTGTGGTCAGTTGGTATTTGACAAAAACATGTTTCTGAATAAAATGATTAGTTGCTAGTCCCTATCTTTTTCCATCTTACTGCATTGCTCTTACAATGTGAATACAAGAAAGCATGAAACATGACCTGAGTATTCCAAACCATTGAACATTATTTATCAAATCATGTACAATCTTCATTATCATGGAAGCTACTTGATTTACTTTATCTTATAAGAGCATTAATGATCACAACTAAGGCATTGAACATAAAACATTGGGAAAACAATAATTGACTCTATGAAGCAATAACAAAAACTGCCAGGATTTCATCCCACTGCCAGTATAAAGATTATTTGATGTTACTGACTTTTATCTAATTTTGGAAAGTACACCAGTTACCTCTGTTTATCATAGATCCATAAGATGTTGGGACAGAAGTAGGCCATTCAGCCCATCAAGTCTGCTCCACCATTCAATGAGATCATGACTGATCTGATAATCCTCAACTCCACTTTCCTGCCTTTTCCCTATAACCCTTCACAGCCTTACTGATTCAAAATCTATTTCAGATTTGAATATTCTTGATGACCCAGCTTTGACGCTCTCTGCAGTTCATAAGGTTTACATTGATGGCCCCGCATTGCCTTCCACAGTTCTGTAACAGTCTGGTTAATTATACCAGGGCAGCTTGTCTCCACAGCCCTGCTTTTTATGGACCTTAATCTCATCTGGGGAAGTTCTAATGCTATGACGCTATTGACAGAATGATGTTAAATACAATAAATTCTCTGACAAAGGTTAAATAGTAAAATTGGTCTGTCCTGTTCCCAGGGTAATATTGTCAGCTCATCATATTTATGATGGGTTACAGATACCTGAATTTGAGACTTCATTTCTCCAAATTCAAAATTTAGCAAAGGGGTGTAGAGAATCTAGTTTGCAATAAGTAGGTGTTAATAACCAGCAACTATTCCACATTGTGCAACAATGGTTTCTAACTTCAAGTTATTTTAGAAGGCTTTTGATAAAGTCCCACATAAGAGATGAGTGTGTAAAATTAAGGCACATGGATTAGGGGTGGTGTGTTGAGATGGATAGAAAATTGAACAAAAAAATCAAAGAATTGTGGATATGTTAGAAATCTGAAGCAAAAACGGACATTGCTGGAGAAGCTCAGCAAGTCTAGCAGCATTGATGGACCAAAAGCAGAGTCAGGAGAAAGTGACATTCCTGATGAAGGTTTTATGCCCAAAACTTCGATTCTCCTGCTCCTCGGATGCTGCCTGACATGCTGTGCTTTTCCAGCACCACACGTTTCGACGCCTAAAGCAGAGTCAACATGACTGAAGACCAAGTGCAAGATGGGAGTTTGGCAATAGCGGGAATTGTGAAAGGTGTGAAAATTAGATGGGAATGGAGCCCAGAGAGAGAAAAAAACAGCAGTTGGACAGACAAAAAAATGCATGGTGTTCGAGGGAGAAAGAAAAGCTACTGGTGAGAAGTATCAGTGCGTGCAAATGTGTTGGCTGTGATGAAAGCAGCCCCCATGATATCGAGGCCTGAAGGGACTCAATATCGAATTCAATAATTTTAGGGCCTGAGCATCTTCTTCCAAGTCCTTTACCCACTCCCACATCCCAAACTGATACCTGGCATGGCAGGAGTGACGTATGAAGAGAGGCTGAGTTGCTTAGGATTTGATTTGCTGAATTTTAGAGAAACCTGTAAAAGTCTAACAGGTTTAAACAGGATAGATGCAGAGAGGATGTTCCCAATGGCGGTGTAGTCAAGAACCAGGGGTGACAGTCTGAGCGTAAATCATTTAGGACTGAGATAACTCACTTTCACCAAGCGAGTTATTAGTTTGTGGAATTCGCTACTACAAAAAGTAATCAAGGCCAAACATTGTATGGTTTCGAGAAGTTGCTGGATATAGTATTGTGGCTAAAGGCATCAAAAGGTATGGGGGAAGGGGGTGGGAACAGGCTATTGAGTTTGATGATCAGCCATGATCATAATGAAATGTGGAGCAGACAGGAAGGGCCAAATGGTGGCGATATGACCAATACCATCTATAGATAATAAATGTTCTTGCTGCAAGGATTAAGGGGAAACCAATCAGCTTGCAAGTGACACAACAAGAATCAGCCCCAGAGTAACAATATCTAGACTTTAAAACCGGACACTACTCTGACTTTTCGAAAAAGTCTAATAATGACTTTGATAATACAACTTCAGTTTTTGAATTCACCTCACTAACTTTTGCTTTGTTTGTAACTGGTAAAAAGTGCACTATCTTCTTAAATTATATTTTCCACAAGAGTAGGCAATGAATGATAGAGCATAGTGTTAGGGTTAGGGTTAGACTTAGTGTCAGCGTTGAATGTGTGGATAAATAATCCTCTCTATTTAAACCAATGAAAAGCTTGCTGTTGACTTTTTAGTTGACCATTCCTTCAGGGGGCAAGCTACACAAATGTCCTCCTTTTCAAAAACACACTGCTTACCAACAGTACTAGTTTCAGCTCTTTTTCGTCTGTCCATAATGTCAAAACGGATAAAGGCAATAGATTCCCCTTCTTAAAGAAGTTCTCAAAAGGGAAACTTACATGTGTATATGTCGACAATGTAATAGACAGTTATCATGGTATGTTTGGGTGAGGTATATCATGGATGGGAACCTGATTAGAAAGATTCAAACATAGAGTTCTGGGAAAAAAAACGGGGATGGATTTTGAAGGCAACATGTTCAAATATTTTGGAGAGTTAGAGACATTATAGATGGGGCAGTAGTTTGCAATCTATGGCTTGTTTCCATTATGAGAGGGGAAACAACGATGAAGTTAAAGGACAGAGATACAACGCTTGAAGAGAGAGAACTTTAATGATTGGCTAATGTGGGGCCAGGGAGAAAATTTGATGGTTAACAATCAAGTGAGAATCAAATCGAGGGAGCAGGAGTGCAGATAGATTCTTGAATTTCCCGTACTTTCTGAATGCACATTGATAGCCTTTGTTTTGATGGGGCAATTGTATATTTGATTATATTTTGCTCTCTGTTTACAATTATTGATATATGGGTTGAAGGCATTCCCCTATATGCCTCCTTTGAGCTCACCTTGCCTCTGAAATTCAACACTGGGTCAGGTTCATGGCTTTTTAATTTTAAATGAGATTTATTTGAGCCTCTCACCATCACTGGGTCAAAAATAACAGGTCTGTATGGGAACCCTCATGACAAGTACTGAAGTGATTCAACAAGGAGACGAATCATCAGGTTGTACTAGGATGGAAGTAAAGAGCTATAAAAAGTTCCAGCTCTGCTCATCATGTAAATGTCCCAATAAATAAATACAGATATCGATACATGTTGCAATAAGACTGGAGCTCACCAACCAACAATAGTTGTGACAAAGCTCCTCTAGTATTGGGTAACAACTGTTGGGGAGATTTCACTGGGGTGTTTAATGTAGGGCTAGGGAGGGTGACACTAGTTCTGCAACAGACACTTCTAGTTCCAGCCCTGAAATGGTTAACAACAGCCAAGCGAGCTGCTGCTGGCGACTGCATGACTATCTGGCTGGAGCTTGTAAGGGATATGCATAATGTTAATTAAATCTTGGAGCCTGTAAATACCAGCCAGTATCAATTGCCCCATCGAAACTCGGGATTAATAAAGAAACCGATCGGAATCTGTAACTGTTAGACAAGTGTGAATTGCTCTATCGGAACCTGTAACTGTTAATTGTGAATGGCTCTATTTAAGTCTAAAGTTGATAAGTGTAATTGTCAATTTAGTTAAACTGAAACTATTGAAAATGGCTAGCCTGTCAGACGCATAGTAATTCCTTGAAACAATGAACTATTGAATACGGGATTGGAACCGCTCCCGGGGATGGCTGAGCCATTGTCAAGCACAGCAGGAGCTGGACAGGCACTTCGATGCGGCCAATAGGAGGACGGATCCCCAGCGCGCGCAGATGAATGGACCAATGGGGAAGGCGAACTGACCGGGAACTCCAGGCAGCGCGAAGTATAATTGTGTCAAGTTTGAACGAGAAGGGAGAACGCCTTCTCCAACGAATGCATGCTTGTAGATTCGTTGTACCAGTTAAGATTCTGTGAATAAACGGCTGTCTGCGTCTAACCATAGTTGCCAGTGTGAGTCTCTCCTTCCGAAAGAACACGCAAAGACGGGACCCTGCGGGTCCATCTTAACACAACACAATCTCAGCTTATTCCCCATCACAAATCATGGTGTGCACCATGATGCTCAGGTGGTCAGGCTGAATGGTTTATAGTTTCTTTGTTCAACTCTTGCAGTCGTGCCACCTTGTCAATTCATGGCAAGAAAATTAGTCACTGGTATTTGCATTCCATACAGACCTGCCATAATTTTGAATCGTACAAATATTTTTCTGTTCCAATTAAAATAAAAAAGAAGCTTTCTTCATTAATTTCTCCAATTTTTTTTATTGGGAGCAGGATTATGGATATGTCAAAAATTGCAAGGGAATCCTGGTCTTTATATAAGCTGGGTGAGTTTTCCTTGTTAGGAGTCATTTAATTCTTTATGATCTTTGTCTTTTTAATTATGTTGTCACATTTGTTTAGTCCACGCTTGTTATTAAGAACTTTATTATTGCTAAAACATCAAGAGGGTGGATGAGATGTTATTCTTTCAGGAAACTTGCACTCCAGATGATGGATGCCTGTTTCCCTGTTCTAAAGTTTAGGCATTGCACACCATGTGACTGGACATAGATGTTATATTGTGAGACAACCAGGGAGGTAAGCAAGTGATGCAAAAATTATGGAAATATGATGAGTTCTATTCATCCAATTGTCAAATCATGTGAATGTTTCAACATTCATATAATTAAATAAAGGGAATGACGGCATTCATAAAATGTTCCAATAACCATTACTGCAGTCTTTTACATATTTGCCGGCGTAACTTCTTTAAGTCCCTAGAATGAGACATGGCTTCAGTTAAAAAAAGCCTCAAAATTGCCCACTGTTTCCTGTAGTTAGGATTTTAATTTTAAACTGTAATTTAAAGCAACCACAGAACATGGCAATCCACTAGGCTAATCCACCTCCTGACCTGTCACCCACACTGCACCCTCCCCCAACACCCCCAATTCCAAACTCATCCTACATTTTGAGTTTTTTTCTACTGCCCATCTGGTTTAATAACTTGTGAAACCTCATCCTATTCGGCGTCAGCAAGTAAGATAGCTGTCATCAGAAGAAATTTAAACCTTTAGCTTCTATTTTCCACTGAGTCAGCCGCGTGTCTAATCAGCACCAGGAAAGAGCAGCAGCCAGGCTTCCACTGGTCTGGAGGTTGTGTCTAACCACAGTGGAAATGGTGGTCTTCGGGGAATGTTTGGACCACTTTCAGGCTTATAATAACTGGTGCTGTCATTGATATCCTAACTGTAACAAGGAAAGGAAACAGCAATTGCTAGTAAGCTTAACAAATATTTAGAAATTAAGAAATAAAGTGCACTTCATCGTGTTAGCCCAGTTGCAGTGATGTCTCTGTTATAAAGCAAATGAATAGTAATTTGTAGTCTTTTCATGTTATGCCTGTGGGACATTCATTGTATACCTAACAGTGAAATGACTTATGCTTCAGTAATAAATTAAGGAAACTTGAAATCAGATTCCTTATCCATAGATTAACGCATATATTACACTCAACAAATCTACAGATGGCGACAGCTATGTTTATTTTCATTCTGCTCAATAAATGTTGAAAAACAAGTTGTATAAAAAAGAAATTGCACTTGTCTGTTGAAATAAAGTGAGATACAAAGGGCGAATTTTCTATGATGTTACACCTGCTGTGATGGAAGCACCTAACTCACTGAATATTCTGGATTCGATGTCAGGCAGGATCACAGAGGAAAGCACTGCCTGACTATCGAGATTAACACATAAAGGGCAGACACTTGGGAAGTGGTACTGAATAGTTGCCAGTAACCCTGCAATGATATTGCAGCAATAACCGGCAGCTTCAGGAGATGAGCAAAGCAACAAAGAATTTTTGCAAAATGCACTTAAAGCTAGTCTTTGCAAAGAGTTCACTGCTACTCTCATTGTGTGACTTCGCAAGATAACTTTCTAAAATTGTAAATGATCACACCTTTTGATAACATGCAATACTTTCAAGATTTGGAATCTTCCATTCATTCCAGCATGTTAGTCAAATAATCATCTCTACAGTGTATATTGTAATTTGTCCCAGACATTGATCATCAGTTAAACCTGTTAACTAACTGCAAACATTTTAGAACAATAGAAACTATGTGATTATCTGTAACACCCCACTTCTTCAATCAAATATTGTTGGGGTTAAGATGTCTTTGACCTATTGATTGTCTAGATGTGTTAAGTATTATTTTACAGACAGAGATATAGTCAATCATTTAAATTAACTGTGCAATTTGAACCAAAGCAATACGAAGCCTCAGGCTACACAGCAACATCTTGGCATTTATCCAGAATGAACAATCCAGAGTCTGTATTAGGGAAGATGAAAGACTGACTGAGCCTCTATTCTGAAAGAGGAGTGATGCAAGACGGTATGTCCTATGTATAAAAGGAAGATGATAATGAGAAACATAATAGTGTTGAAACTGTAATATGACAGTTCAATTAACTGAATTGAAATACCAAAACTGTTTAACTCACTGCTACATCTCTTCAAGGCATGCTCAACTTGAAGAAGTTCTGTTCCTCTCTCCAATGGGATTTCCGATTCAATCTTTTTTCTTGTTCATCGTCATTGATTTTGCTGTTGCTCCTGGTTTTTGACAAGGTATTTGCTAAAACTCGTTTCCACCGACTCATCACGTTCCTGAGTGACTGCATCCAGCTCAGACTCACCCCATGTGGATTCCAATTTAAGTTTCATCCTTCATGTTTTGAATCCACCCAGGATCACAAGTATCTCCGTGATACTCGGTGTTCCACAGATAGCTGTACTCGCTGCTTCTTGAAATCTACACTCTTCACACTGCCTCAGAGCTGCACTGCTTCCCAGTTCCACTTTATCCTCCGGCTCACTGATGTGCTAACAAGAAATGTTTTCTTTTCCTTTCAGCCAGTTCTAAAGGAGGCTCACTAGACCTAGAATGTTAACTCTAATTTCTTTCCAGAGATGTTGTCAGACATGCTGAGATTTTCCAGCAATTTCTGTTTTTGTTTCTGAAATACCAAAATACCTATTAGTTACTAGCTACAGCTTTACAAGATCAAATTCACAAGTGTGTATGAATGCAGGTGCAGAAATGCCTGGTTTTAATGGTTTAGCAGAATGGCTTGACAGTTAGAAGAGCTTAGAAAACCATGTAATTCGATAAATGAACATGTGGAAATATAACTGAATAGCATTCAAAGGTTTATACAATATGTATGCACAATCTCACCCATTCCCCAATCCATCACCACTCACTCCCACATCCACCCACCACACCCACGGCCACATCTGATGAATCAGTATTTTTTCATGTTGAATCCTATCTCGAAATAAACTGAATGAATTGCTGTACTCTTGTGGGGATGCTCACCATTGAGTAGCTTGGTAATATCTCCAGCTGAACTTTCAAATACATAGATGCCAGTCTAGATTTGCAACAGTCGATGAGGAACAAAGAACAAAGAAAATTACAGCACAGGAACAGGCCCCACAGCCCTCCAAGCCTGCGCTGATCCAGCCTCTCCATCTAAACCTGTTGCCTATTTTCCAAGGATCTGTAACCCTCTGCTCCCTGCCCATTCATACACCTGTCTAGATACATCTTAAATGATGGTATCATGCCCACCTCTACCACTTCCGCTGGCAACATGTTTCAGGTACCCATCACCTTCTGCGTAAAGAATGTTCCATGCATATCTCCCTTAAACCTTTCCCCTCTCACCTTGAACTCATGAATCCTAGTAATTGACAACATCTTGACCTTGGCCTCATTAATTTACCTATTACAGACAAGGCTGTTCATACTACTATTGTAGTTTATATGAAGACCAAAAAATAAATTTTCATTGCTGAGTAGAAAACTGGTGGTGGCAGATCAGCCTCCCTTGATGTTCCCACACAGCTGTCCTTTCCAGTAAGCATCTTCCATGTGAAAAATCCCAAGTATGTTCTTCCATTTAGAAACATGGGAAATAGGAACAGGAACATAAGAGCATGAGGACTAGGAGCAGGAGTAGGCCATCTGGCCCATTGAGTCCACACTGCTAGTCATAAGGTCATGGCTGATCTGTTCATGGCCTCAGCCCCACTTACATGCCCTCCCACCATAACCCCAATTCCTTTACCATTCAAAAAATTACCTATCTTAGCTTTAAAAACATTCAATGAGGAAACCTCAACTACTTCTCTGGGCAGGGAATTCTACAGATTCATAGCAAAAAGTTTCATGCAGAAGGCTATCCTGGTGGCACGTTTCCTACTAGTTTGTCTGATGTAGGGTTTTTTACAGTTCTTGCATGGTACCTTGTAAGTGATGTTAATTTTGCTGGTAGCATCTAATAGATCCTTCAGGTTCATTACTCGCAGTTGATAAGTTTGTGGGCTACCAAGTAATTTCCGATATGTTTTTGATGTAAGGTAATGTGGCTCTAGTTTTTGGTTGCGTTGTGTCTGCCAGTTTGTTTCTGAGGAATCGGTGGATTGTGTTTGTTGGGTACCTGTTTTTCTTGGAAATGTTGTATAGATATTTTTCTTCTACTATTTGTAGTTCTTCGGTGCTGCAGTGTGATGTAGCTCATTGAAATAATGTCTTGATGCAGTTCCTTTTGTGGGTGTCAAGAGATCTGACACCTGACCTGGTTTGTTGCCAAGCACCAAATCCAATATGGCCTCCCCTCTAGTTGGCCTATCTACATATTGAGTCAGGAATCCTTCCTGGATATACCTGACAAAAACTGCTCCATCCAAACTATTTGAACTTAGGATGTTCCAATCAATATTAGGGAAGTTAAAATCACCCATGATAACAGCCTTGTTACTTCTGCACCTTTCCAAAATCTGCCTCCCAATCTGCTCTTCTGAGTCTCTGTTGCTATTGGGGATCTATAGAAAACTCACAATAAAGTGACTACTCCTTTCCTGTTTCTGACTTCCACTCATACTTACTCTGTAGACAAACCCTCCTCAACCACCTCCCTTTCTGCAGCTGTGATACTATCCTTGATTAGCAATGCCACATTTCCACCTCTTTAACCTCCTCTACCCCCATTCATAGAGTCATAGAGATGTACAGCATGGAAACAGACCCTTCGGTCCAACCCTTCCATGCCGACCAGACATTCCAACCCAATCTAATCCCACCTGCCAGCACCCGGCCCATATCCCTCCAAACCCTTCCTATTCAAATACCCATCCAGAAGCCTGTTAAATGTTGCAATTATATGAGACTCCACCACTTCCTCTGGCAGCTCATTCCATACACGTACCACCTGCTGTGTGAAAAAGTTGCACCTTAGGTCTCTTTTATATCTTTCCCCTCTCACCCTAAACCTTTGCCCTCTAGTTCTGGACTCCCCGACCCCAGGGAAAAGACTTTGCCTATTTACCCTATTCATGCCCCTCATAATTTTGTAAATCTCTATAAGGTCACCCCTCAGCCTCCGACGCTCCAGGGAAAACAGCCCCAGCTTGTTCAGCCTCTCCCTATAGCTCAAATCCTCCAACCCTGGCAACATCCTTGTAAATCTTTTCTGAACCCTTTCAAGTTTCACAACATCTTTCCTTTTGAAACATCTAAACCCTGGAATGTCCTGGCCCTGTGATATCCAAATCTTCGTAATGGCCACAACATTAAAGTTTCAAGTGCTGATCCATGCTCTAAGTTCGTCACCTTTATTCCTGACATGTTTTACATTAACTTAGAAGTGGCGGTGCAATCTTGCATTAACATAGACATACTTCAAACCATCACACTGATTGCACCTTTGCCCTATCACCTGTCTATCCTCCTCACACAGAATCTCTGCAGGCTGTCTCTGGATGTTTGCTAACTACTCCATCATCTGATCCATAACTCTGGTTCCCAACCCCCTGTCAATCTAGTTTAGACACCCCCAAAGAGCTCTCGCAAACCTCCTGCCCACGATATTGGTGCCCCTCCAGTTCAGGTGTAACCCACCCTTCTTGTACAGGGCCTACCTTCCCCAGAAGGTATCCTAATGATACACATATCTGAATCCCTCCATCCTACACTAGTCCTGCAGCCACGTGTTCATCTGCACTCGCTCTCTGTTCTTAGCCTCACTAGCCCACGGTACCAGTAGCAATCCTGAGATTACTATTCTGCTTGTCCTGCCTTCTAGCTTCCAACCTAACTCCCTCTATTCACTTTTCAGGTCCTTATTCCATTCCCTGGCTATGTCATTGGTACTGATGTGTACCATGACTTCTGGCTACTCTCCTTACCCCTTTGGAATCCTAGAGACTCAATCTGAGAGATTCCTGACCATCAGGAGGCAACATACTATCTGGGGAGTCTTGTTAATGACAACAGACTCTCCTGTCTGTTCCTCTCACTATTGAAGCTCCTGTCACTATCGCTGTCCTATTCTCCCCCTCCCTTCTCAGCCACAGAGCCAGGCTCACTACCAGAACCCTGGCTGCTGTGGCTTTCCCCTGGTTGCTTTCCCCTCCCCAAAAACAAATCCAAAGTGGTGACTGTTGAGGGGGGATGGCCACAGGGGGTCCCTGCACAGTCTGTTTATTCCCTTTCCCTCTCCTGATGGTCACCCAGCTACCTTTATCCTGTAACTTTGTGTGACTACCTCCCTGTAACTCCTCTCTATCACCCCCTCAGCTTTCCGAATGATCCAAAGTTCATCCAACTTCAGCTCCACCTCCAGCTCCCTAACGCTGTCTGTGAGGAGCTGGAGTTGGGTGCACTTCTCACGGGAAAAGTCAACAGGGTCACTAGTGGAGATCCCTATCTCCCACATGCTGCAAGAGGACCATGCAACTGCCCTAGCCTCCAGCCCCTCTGCTCTAAATTGCCAAGAGAGATTGAATAAATGAAAGAAAAGCCTTACTTTACCAACCCCCCACACACAGTTTTTTTTTGGTTAGAGGAGGATGACGGGTGGGAGACACTACATGTGTAGTGGCGTGGGTTTAGCCACAGCCTGAATATATCAGTTCACGTTCCCAGCAACCTCTGTGTTCACATCCACTCCTATTGAGCCTTCGCGCTCTCTATTCACAAGTCAAGTCTTTAAGAGGAAAATCTACCTTCCCGGCAGCCCCCTGGTTCACGCTCACATCCGATTTCTCACATCCTTTACAATAGATTGTACCATTTTAGCAACAAATTAATCATAGTTCTTTGAAGAAGTAGAGAAAGCCAGTGAATGTTTGTACTTCGATTTCCAGAGGTATTTGATAAAGTGAACATCAAAAGTTATTGTAGAAAATATGTCGCACAGTGAAAGGGGTAACATATTGGCATGGTAGAAAATTGACTTACTCACAGGAAGCAGAGAGTAAGAATAAATGAGTCCTTTTTAAGCTGACAGGGTGATGTGCCACAGAGCTCAGTGTCATAGAGTCATAGAGTCACAAAGTTGTACAGCATGGAAACAGACCCTTCGGTCCAACCCATCCATGCCGACAAGATATCCCAACCCAATCTAGTCCCACCTGCCAGCACCCGGCCCATATCCCTCCAAACCCTTCCTATTCATATACCCATCCAAATGCCTCTTAAATGTTGCAATTGTACCAGCCTCCACCACTTCCACTGGCAGCTCATTCCATACCCGCACCACCCTCTGAGTGAAATAGTTGTCTCTTAGGTCTCTTTTATATCTTTTCCCTCTCACCCTAAACCTATGCCCTCTAGTTCTGGACTCCCCAACCCCAGAGAAAAGACTTTGTTTATTTATCCTATCCATGCCCCTCATAATTTTGTAAACCTCTATAAGGTCATCCCTCAGCCTCCGATGCTCCAGGGAAAACAGCCCCAGCCTGTTCAGCCTCTCCCTATAGCTCAAATTGTGCAACCCTGGCAACATCCTTGTAAATCTTTTCTGAACCCTTTCAAGTTTCACAACATCTTTCCGATAGGAAGGAGACCAGAATTACACGCAATATTCCAACAGTGGCCTAACAGCTCTTCACAATTTACATAAATGATATGGATGAAGGGACTGAAGGTAATGTAGTTAAATTTGCTGATGACACAAAGATAGGCCAGAAAGTGAGTTGTGAAGAGCACATAAGGAACCTACAAAGTGATACAGACAGGTTTAGTGAGCAGGAAATGATCTGGCAAATGGAGTATCATATGGGAAAATGTGATATCATTCATTTTGGCAGAAAGAATAAAAACAATGCATATTATCTCAATGGTGAGATGTCGCAGGCTCTGAGATGCAGAGGGATCTAAGTGCCCTCGTGCATTAATCGTGGATGATTAGTACACAGATACAGCAAATTAGGAAAGCTAATTGGATGCATATTTTATTGAATGCAAGAGTTATGGAGGTTATGCTTGAGTTATATAATGCATTATTGAGTTATTGAGACAATTTGGTCTACTGTGTATAGTACTGTCACTGCACTTAGGGAAAGATATTAATGCAGTCGAAGCAGTTCAGAGAAGGTTTATGAGAGTAATACCTGGAATAACTGGATTGCTTTAGGAGGAGTAGCTAGACAGGCTGGAACTTTATCGTTTGGAGCTTGGAAAAGTCGGCAGCAACTTAACTGAATTATGTCTGATCCTGTGGGGACTTCATTGGATGGATGCCAAAAGGATGTTTCCTCTTGTGGGAGAAAGTAAAACTTGGGTTATAGTTTAAAAATAAAGGTGGGGTGGGGGGCACTCATTCAAAACAGAGATAAGGGAAAACAAATTCTCTCATAGAATTGTGAGTCTTTGGAATTCCCTTCCTCTAAAGGCAGTGGATGCAGAAGCTTTAAAGATTTTTAAGGCAAAGGTAGGTAGATTCCTGATTACCAAGGGGGGTGAAAGGTCATTGGGGATAAGCAGGAATGCAGATTTCAGATTAAAATCAGATCAGCCATGATCTCATTGAAACCTGGAGCAGGCTCAAAAGGCTAAGTGGCCAACTGTAGTTCCTTGTTTGTGTGTTCGGATGTTCCCTATCATTGATGTAAGACTAACAGATCTGTAATTCCCTGTTTTCTCTCTTGCTCCCATCTCAAATAGTTATATGACATTTGTTACCTTCCAGTTTGAGCATTGCTAAGAAATGGCAACTGATCCTAAGATATCCTCAATAGTCAACTCTGCTGGAAGTAGCTCTGCAGTTACTCTATTCTTCATGGTAAACGTATTGCTTCAATTCCAAGTATCCACAGCACAGATGTATATCGTGGGCTTGGGCATATTAATCACCACCAATTAAAGATGGGGTCATTGTCATATAGTTATAATAATTTAAAATTAAAAAGATGCTCTTAAAGCTTTGGAACCATGATCTCATCAACTGATGGGGATGTGCTTTCGCCTCCAGTCAACAGGTTCCGACTTTCCTTCTTCCATTATTGCCTGCCACGGCTCACATGTCTCCGAAATCCCCTCCTCCAGAGTATCATAAGCCAGTGGTTTATAGAGTTAGTGATGAATGCTGAAGCTGGGTAGAAGATGGTTTCTTCGAATTGCTTAGTCCCTCACTAGGAAGGCAAATGTAAAAAAAGGAAATTGAGTATGCAATGCAATGATCTGTTTAGTCATGTCTCATCAGATGAAACTTAACAAAACAAGTGGTATGGAACTGTGCTTTGATGTATACTTATTGTGAATACAATGAGGAAGAAAGGGCAGAGATGATTTAATACCTGAACTGAGACTTGCTACTAAATAAAAGCAAATTACTGCAGATGCTGGAATCTGAAACCAAAAGAGAAAATGCTGGAAAATCTCAGCAGGTCTGACAGCATCTGTAAGGAGAGAAAAGAGCTGATGTTTCGAGTCTAACTGACCCTTTGTCAAAGCTTTGACAAAGGGTCAGTTAGACTCGAAACATCAGCTCTTTTCTCTCCTTACAGATGCTGCCAGACCTGTTGAGATTTTCCAGCATTTTCTCTCTTAAGACTTGCTACTATTCCATAAATTTGTTTCCTGATTTGCCCCTCCACAGTAGATATGTTGTGAGTGAGAGATACAGATGGAGGAGCCTTCTTCTGTATGGGTTAACTCCTTGATACATACAGCTTCCTCTTGTAAGTTGATTCTGAGAGCTGTGAATGTGAATTTGCTGTCACAGGAATGCAAGCATGTAGCCAGATGTGATTAGGTGAATGGGCGTGAGGCAGCTGTATGAGTAGATGGCTTATCAAAGGAAAATGAAATCAGTGTGGCTGTAAGCTGATACATTGCTTTGTTTAATACAAACTAAGTCAGAGATGGCCACTTACACTGCAGAGGTTTCCATATCTACGTTTAAAAAAAGGCTCAATTAACTCACAATCTTCTAGCCTTTCTGTCAATAGATTTGGAAGCAACAAGTATAATCAGTCTCAGTGGTAATAATTAGATTGACGGAACTAATATTAATTTATTGTTTTCATTGATTATTTGATTATGTTTGAAATCCCCACAGTAACACAATACTTTCTGTATGTGTGAAAGACCCTTTGGGACAAGTCGGTGGATTCTTAAGATCACATTACATCTCAAAAAGATCAGAGCAGTTTTTGAATATTTTGGACAGCACAACCTTCTAATTCAGTGCCAGCAAAAATAGTTTCATTGATAATTTAGTTCAATGCTGATTATAAGATCAGCCAAGAATGAAATAGATGCTCTGTTCATCTGCATAATAACTGTCATAATACTATATATGACGCATTTTAAGAGGTTTCCAAAATAGCTGACAAAGCATTATGTAGAGCAAGTCCTTCGAGTCGCTTAGTCCTAAGTGTAATATTTAGTTTTGTGATTGTGCAAGAACTATTAAAATAACATGTACCTAGCCTTAAAATAGAATAGAGACTTGGAAAATAGGTATTGGCACCTAAAATGGAGCCTTTGCTGTTCTAGTTTCTCTAGAGTTCAAATTAAATACCTCAATTCCATTTGCATTGAACATGGTTCACATAGAATGCCAGGTGTGGTATTCACGTAGCAGTTTCTCGTCATACTCTTTCCGATGACATTTAGCAAGCCACTGATCTTTACCTGTCTTTGGAGACAAGTGCTCAGACCACTGAAGAAACAATGTAGACTCTTTAAAGATGTGTTCACAGAACAAAATATTGATCTGTTAAAAGCTGGAAAAGCTGAATATTCATAACCCTACTGCAGAGAATGCTATGTAAAGATTCAACAAAATGAGTCTACAGTTAATGATGAAAGCATTTCAGGCCTGGTTAGAGTGTGATGTGGAAGGTAGTTAGAACACCCTGGATCAAGAATATTGGCAACTTCAAAGCAGTAACAGCTTGCATCTGGTGTCGATGATCTGTAGGAGCATTTCTGAGTTAGATTAGATTCTTTACATTGTGGAAACAGGCCATTCGGCTCAACCAGTCCACACCGACCCTCCGAAGAGTAACCCACCCAGACCCATTTCCCTCTGACTAATGCACCTAACACTATGGGAAATTTAGCATGGCCAATTCACCTGACCTGCACATCTTTGGACTTTGGGAGGAAACTGGAGCAGCTGGAGGAAACCCACGCAGACACGGGGAGAATGTGCAAACTCCACACAGATAGTTGCCCAAGTCTGGAATTGAACCTGGGACCCTGGTGCTGTGAGGCAGCAGTGCTAACCACTGAGCCACCGTGCCGTCCCTTTCCAGGAGGAGTTGATGTTCTGTCATCCAGACAATGGACATCGGAGGCTCAGTGTAAAATTCCCTGATGAACAAGAGAAAACTTCAGAAAATGTGCAGTTTGACAGGTTGTGCAAACAAAATGTAACAAAATTACTTATACTGAGTATTGTCACCAGATTGAATAGGCACCATATTGAATAAAGCATGGAAAATCAAAGGCCACAAAGCGATTTTTTTAAAAAGGATGCAGACCTTGGAATGTTGTGAATCCAGAATTAAAGCAATAGAGGGACATTTTGTAAGCTTAAACAGTCAACGATTAACTGAAGTAGAAAGTTAGGAAATAGTTAAAGCCACAAACAAGGTGAGAGATCTATTATCAAAACTGGAATAAAGGCAGGAAGCATTTATTCAAACTGCAGACATTAGGAATAATCCCAGATAAAGTTTAGGAAAGGAAGAGGATTCAGTCAGGCCATTAATTGATGGTTACAGCTGCAATTAATGGGATTCATCCAGAAGAACAGTGAAACAGCCCCAAATTATCCATTTTACCACTAAAAGTGGATTGTTTTTTTCCCCTCACTGTCAGTAGAAAGCCTTCATTTTTAATGCAGAGATGAAGAAAAACTTCCCTTACAAAAGTAGTGCTTTCCAAAATACTTGATGTAAACAATGGGTTCTTGCATATGCCATTGGATGAGCAACCAAGATTATTTGGCTGTATTTGGGAGCTTTTCCTTCAACAGACCACTATTTGGGATCACCTCAGTTCCAGAGATTTTTCAATGGATTCCGTCTGTAGCAGCTGTATAAAGTACCCATCCAAACTAACCCTGCTTTCCAGCTCCTGGTCTGTAGCCTTGCCAGTTACAATGTTTCAAGTGAAGATTCAGGTTCCGCTTGAATGAGTTATGGGTTTTTGCCTCAACCACAAAACTGGACATTGAATTTCAGACACCTCACCTCTGGAAGAAAAGGATTTTCCTCATGACCCTCTAATCCTTGCACAAATCACCTTAAACCTGTGCCCTCTGATAATTGACCCCTTTGCTTGATGAAACAGGTCATCTCTGTCCATTCCGTCCAAGCTCCTCTATTTTGTACACTTTAATTAAGTCATCCCTTAACACCCTATCTTTATCTACCAGGGAGGTTATGGTGTCGTGGTAAAGTCACAAGACTAGTAATCCAGGCAAACCAGGCTAAAGTCCTGCGATATAGTTCCAAAACACACTTTGGCAGACAGTGAAATTTGAATCCAAATCTTTTAAAAATCTGGAAGAAAGAATAAAGCTAATGTAATTTTATCCACATAACCACTGCAGTAAAAACCCACGCTGGCACACCTCCCTTTAAGAAAGTAAATCTTGTCAACCTTTCCTGGGTCTGGCCCACGTGTGTCTTCAGACTCATAGCAATGACTGTGGTCAACTTGGGATGGGCAATAAATGCTGACCGAGCCCGTGATGCCCTCAGCCCATGAATAAATACAAAAAAAGCTCTGCAGACCAGACGTTGGGAAGTTATGAGCAGAAACTTATTCATTTTTGGTGAGAAGTCTTATCTTATGGAACATGAGTACCCTCTTAAAGCTGAAGAAAAATTCAGACCTCCATTGCGACTAGCATTGTAGGAGGCAACTAAATAGAATCAGCACCATTTTCCACCACGTTGCATGAGCAATCCACACTGCTGTTCATCATGTTGTATGTGCTTCTTGTATGTACTATTACTGACTATATGGTAGATTTTATCCCCCAATCCTTTTTCATGGTGAGATCTAAAAACCCCACTTGGTCTAATGTGGAAGAGGAAAACTACATGGTTTTTTAACAACATGTACTTCATTGCATTAAAATGACAATGCACAAGTTACATTGATTTTATAGGTACTGTTACAAAAACAATGAGGAAGACCCTTACTCCTTCAAGATCCTAAGTCCAAATTACATCAACATAGTAGGTAGTGCCTAATGCACTTACCTGGAATGCACAAACAAAACAAAACAAAATTTTCCAGCAGAATCACTCCCTGAAACATCAATATGCTTCCCATTCAATTCAACCAACATCACCTTTGCTGAAGTTGATCTTGTCCCAGTTCTTGCACAAGATGCCCATTCATGACTCATCAATCTTTTTCAATTACCTTTCTATCTCCTAACATCTCTTTCTACTCAGAGTTCACTAAAAGCAACAGCACATCCAAGTATCATACCTGTCTCTCCTAAAATTTCAGGGTAGATTTTGTTTCACTTGGACAATCTCCAGTGACCTTTAAACATAAAGGGTGAGAAATAGATCTGGAAGATGTTTCTGACAGATCTCAGCTGGCAGACTGTCAGCATCAGGAAAGGAGGCCTGGCATGAATGTCACAGGCAGAGATTTGAGCTCAGGTGCCTGCAGGTATAAGTGGTTTAATCTTTTTTTTTGAAACTCAGCCAAGCATTCATAAATGATTTAACTGTAATAACACCCCTTGGGAAATATCAACACTGAAGACAATTGAGAATTGGTTGACAGAAAGAAGGCAGACAGTTGGAATAAATGGGTCTTTTTCTGAGTAGCAAGCAGTAACGAGTGGGGTACTGCAATGACCAATGGTTCAACCCCAATTTTTCTTGATATATAAATGATCTGGATGGGGGGAGTTTTAGCAGTTTTTGTATTGGTCTACTCTTCTTCCATTCTCTGTATGCACCACATTTGTTGAAAGTAAGCATGTCTCTCACCCCATTAAGTGTCACCTGTATATCATCCTTAATGAACTATACTTCCTCATCACCCAACATTGGATATTTAAAAGCCTTGAATGTGCCAACACATCATACACCTTCTTGACAACCCTATCAACTTGGGTGGCAACTTTGAGGAATCTATGGATAGCTCCACAAACTCTCGTGCCATCAGCAAACTTACTAACCTCCCTTCCACTTCTTCATCAAAGTCATTTATAAAAATCACAAAGAGCAGAGGTCCCAGAATCGATCCCAGTGGAACACCATGGTCACTGCACCTCAGGCTGAATACTTTCCATCTACTACTACCCTCTGTTTTCTATGGGCCAACCAATTCTGTATCCAGACAGACAGAGTTCTATAACTGAAACAACTTAGGTGTAGTCCATATCTTCAAATCATAGGTGTAATCCATATACCTGCTGTCTGTCCTGGTGCCACCTTGTTTTTGCAACTTACTCTTTAGCCCCATATTCCCACCTAAATTCTACATTCCTCTGACTCCAACATTCTGAGCATCCCTTTGCCTTTTGAGGCTCTTCAAGCTTCAGTCACTCTTCTCTCATATTTTCTGTCCTGGCTCAACATCTGTGTATAATGTACAAAGCACATGGGACATTTCTTACATCAGAGAGACTACGTAAATGCAAGGTTTTTCATAGTGCTGATGATGGGAAATTGTTATGCTTCATCTTTGCAATGATGCAGACATTCTTTTAGCTGAGCTCTGAATTGGTGCTGATTTTGTAGAAATAAACATGCTACTTTCTTCCCTACCAAGAGACACGCATAAGATGGAACTCATCGAAAGGTTAAAGGGAGTTCATTTTACAAAGAGGTACAATGAAGAGGACGTTATTTCAAAAAGAGTTTTCTATTGAAGTGTTACTCTGAGTCTGATGAATTTTATCAGTCTGTGTCTTGATATTGCAAGTACTATCTTGGTAGCTATGGACGGACAGTTTGACTAGTACTGAATTATTTAACAGCACCTTGCAAAGTCAGAAAATATACTGATCGTAAAGTTCTTTTTTACCTTTGCGGTACATCACTGATTTTTCTTGTAGTTCAAAGTCATGAATGCTCAGAATCAACTATCACTGTGACTTCTTGGCATCTTTCTTTGTTTTATTGTTTACATCGTAACTGTTATAAATTCCTCTCCCTTAAATGTTCTTTCCATCTCATCTGCCTTCAAATCCTTTCACTAAATCCCAGCTATCCAGGGAACAGGAGCCAGACCACACCAGCTAAACCATCTGGATGATTAAATAACCCAAGGTATTAGGAAAGTACAACTGCTCTGATTTGTAATCTTTTGAAGGCAGATCAGATTGAGGGTGTCACTAAAGAGAGAGATCACAAGTAACCCATAATGTAAATACTGGCCACTGTGGCCTTTGTTGCCACTTTGCTCGCGGCACATCCGGCATTACAGCCTCATTTCATGTCTAGTCTGAAATGAAAACAACGGAACTGCATTTTAAAACAAAGGATATGCTGACAAGAAATATATTTGTGGAAACATAATGATGATAATTTGCCTAATTTGCCTTCCAACAAATATTCAATGTAGATGCGCCACTGCAGTTGCAGAATGCTTGGACCACCCTGTTATAGGCAGACACTGAGCTGGTGTCTTTACCAAAAGTAATGTGAACACAGAGAAGTGGCTGCTTCCAACTGATGATAGCAACAATTCTGTGCCAAAAGCATCCCATCCTCCCCCAAGAAGCTATGGGTAACTGGTAAAACGCAAATTACTGCGGATGCTGGAATCTGAAACCAAAAGAGAAAATGCTGGAAAATCTCAGCAGGTCTGGCAGCATCTGTAACGAGAGAAAAGAGCTGACCTTTCAAGTCTAACTTTTAAGATCGAGGGCAGGAAATTGTCCTGGCGGGGGTGTCCAAATAGAGGTGGAATGTTTTAAGATCGAGGGCAGGAAATTGTCCTGGTGGGGGTGTCCAATTAGAGGTGGAATGTTTTTAAGATTGAGGGCAGGTTAGACTCAAAACGTCAGCTCTTTTCTCTCCTTACAGATGCTGCCAGACCCGCTGAGATTTTCCAGCATTTTCTCTCTATGGGTATCTGGTAGCTTTCGTACAGTTCAAGAATATGAGATGCTTTTTCTCTTCCTGCTACAGACAACATCATCACCGTCTCTGGATGTGTCCTGTCCCACTGGGCCATCTTTGGACTATGGAGGAAACTGGAGCAAACCCGCGCAGACACAGGAGAACGTGCACACTCCACACAGACAGTCGCCCAAGGGCTAGAATCGAATCTAGGTCCCTAGCTCTGTGAGGGAGCAGGGCTAACCACTGAGCCACTGTGTCACATGATGTGTGTAGTGGTCACAAACTCCTCCTCACCAACTCCGGGCCAAAGTTCCTCAAGCAGCCAACACTTGCTTCAGATATGGTCACTGTAAATTAAACCTGCGTCCACAAGTGCCACATACCAAAACTGCAACATACCGCCTGGCCACCATTTCAATTCGATTTAATTAATTCATTTGAATGTTAAATATTTTAATTGTGAACTTTTAAACTGCAGTCTTTGCAGTAATAAATCTTCCTAATTTAAACTACTTGGCCAATCAAAAGAGATCCAGAAGAAATGCCCACCTACTTTCGGTCCCATGAGGTTGGACTTTTAGCTCTGACAGGTAGAAACAGATTGAAGGGGCTCTCTGCACCAGTTTTTATCTCCTGCTGATACTACCCTTCTCAACCAAAAATGGGGTGGGAGGGGGGTCTTTCTCTTTTTGGAGCTGCTAATCCTGTTCTCTCTCATGCTGTTTTACAAGCATATAGTCCTCTTCTGTCTTCTGTTTATTTAGTATTCAGTTCCCAGAGTTGTAATTGCTCTCATTATTGTGCCTGGACCCTGATATGACATCTACCCTGACAAAATTCCATATGCTCCAAACCGGTGAATAACACAAAATAATTATAAGACTCATTAATAACATTACCAAACACTGGTCTTAATCTCTCTGCAGCAGCTCACAGTCACCAATACAGATGGAGTGGTAGTGGATTTAGGTGCAGTGGAAAAAAGGACATTGGCAAGCTGAAAAGGATCACCTTTGCTGAACTTTCTTCATCGAATCACCCCATGGAATTCCAAAGATGGAGAAAACTGTAATCAATGTACATCTTACTGAGCTCTGTCCTCTTGCATCATGACATGCACGTTGCAGGACGTCCAAATTGCTTAGCTTAAGCCGAGACATGTAACAGCCTATGATTATAATGTGAATAAATAAATACAGGTGCATGATCCTGTATCTGAAACACAAAGGACCAGCTGGTTTTCAGAATTTGGAATTTTTCGAATTTCGGAATGAATGACTGTTTGATGGTGACATTTTTTAAAAATCTTACTGAACAGCAGACTCACTGTGAGTACTATGGGGCCCTGAGACAGAATTGAGGCAGGCCAGTGCTGGGCCATGCCCCCGCCTTGCACGCTGAATCTGAATGACGCGCATCAAGTGGGTGTAGAATTGGGTTAACTGTTTGCACGCCAAATCATCTTGTTAATGCCAAAAAAGCTTCATGAGAAAACTTGCGGATTTCAGAGATTTTCGGATTTCGGGATTTCGGATAATGGGTTGTCCACCTGTACTAGATCTCAGGCGCACCTGAGGACCAGCTCAAGGTATGAATCAATTTCAAAATTAACAGATTCCAATTCATGTCCTACAGATAGAAACCACCAAAGACTATTGATGGTTTTGTAGCCAATGCCATAGCAAAAAGTATGAATGGAATTCATGGAAAGACCGATCAAACTGCTAATTGCCACAACTCTGATCTAAAACTTTCTGGGAAGATCTTCTGGACAAGAGGAAGGGCCATACCATCGACACCATGCAAGAGGATGGACTTCAGCATGAAGCCATAGTGACAGATCAACATTAATTACATGCTCTGGTGCAGACAACATTATCGCTCCAGTCAGCAAAGTGCAACAAACCAATGAGATCTGTCATAGACATGGTTCACCATATCCACTCACAAGTTGTCCAGCGATTCTTCACATCTGTAGAGCATGTGACACCAAAAGATATTAGGCACTTTCATTCCAGAGAAGAAAGCCCTTGTGACCAACAGGTAGTAGTAACCAGTGGACTGGATGCACAGAAAGTCATCCAAACATACACAAACATATCACTGCAATGAATAGCCACTAACCCAAAAAAGCAACCTTTGTAAGATGACCAAGTCTTTGATATTTCAACCTCACACATCATGACAATGGTATAAGATGGGTGGAGCTTTAAGAAAATCAAAATCACATGTTCCCAAAAGGCAGGACAACACACATTGAAAACCAAAATTGATACAGGAGCTAGTGACAACACAGTACCACTATGCATCCTAAAAGACATGTACCCCAATAAGCAGTTCTCCATGGTACAATCTACAAAAAGATCACCTCACTCCATATAATATGGTGCACTCACACTGCAGTGCCCATACTTAAAGACAGCTCAGATTCCTGAAATCATCTCCAGACAGATACCAGTGTCCCAGCAGTGGCAAGACTGCAAGTATGTACTGATCTCAGCATCATAACTCCTGATGAGATTCAGCGGCGGAAATGAAAGAGGCACAGAACATTCCTCATCAAAGAAAAAGGAGAATAAATCAAAATTAAAAATCACACAATGCCAGGTTATAGTCCAACAGGTTTATTTGGAAGCACTGGCTTTCGGAGCACTGCTCATTCATCAAGTGGTAGCGAATATAACATCATAAAACACAGAATTTATAACAAAAGATTACAGTGTCATGTAACTGAAATGATATATTGAATAAACCTGGATTGTTAAGTCTTCCATCTTTTAGAATGGGTTGCAGGTTCGGGTTCGTTAATATGTAAATCCCAGAACTTCTTTTAAGTCACTTTCTTGAGATAACTTAAGGCTTTATAACAAAATGTGACATCTCAGCTCAGACAATGCATTAAAGGTGCGAGATCAGAGTCTGTCTGTATCCTAATCTTGAGTCAGACTGGTTCTACTTCCAAAGTGGAATTTACAAAATATTACATAGATTGACTGCTTGCATTGACCACCTGCAGATTGTGCAGTTTTGAGCAAAGTAGAATGTATTATAAACATAATTCTGCAAATACAAAGATGTATATGTGTGCGTTCGTGCATGAGAGAGAGTATGTACATGTACATGTGTGTGTGTGTGTGAGTGTGAGTGTGAGTGCACATGAGAGAGTGTGTGTTTGCATGTGTGAATGCTTGGTAAAGTGTATGTGTGGGTGTGATGGAGTATAAGCCTGTGAGAGGGTGTGTGTGTGGGTGTGAGTGTGGGGGATATATGTGTGTGTGTAAGAGAGAGAGCGTGTGTATGAGAGAGGGTCCATGTGGGTGTGTGATTATGTAAGAGTATGTGTATGAATGCATGTGACTGTGTGTGTGTGTGTGTGTATATGTGTGTGTGTGTGTGTGTGTTTTAGTGGGGTCACCTGTAGTGTGACATAAACCCAAGATCCCGGTTGAGGCCATCCCGGTTTGTTAAATGTATCATTTCAGTTCCATGACAATGTAACCTTTTGCAATTAATTCTGTGTTTTATAATCTTATACTCCACAACCACTTGATGAAGGAGCAGCACTCCAAAAGCTTGTGCTTCCAAATAAACCTGTTGGACTATAACTTGGTGTTGTGTGATTTTTAACTTTGTTCACTCCAGTCCAACACTGGCTCCTCCAGACACACAATCAACTAGCAAGTAGATAAATACCACAATCACACAATAAAAACATAGTTAGAGCCAGAAATTCAATCACAAATACCTGGATATCAGCATGGGTTACAAAGATATGCAATCAGCCCACTTCATGTGAAGTCAATACATATCATTGTGCTACAATGCAAAAGAACAGAAGCCAGCTCAGACCAATGTATGGCATGCCAATTGTGTACACAGAGAGTAAAGAAGAAAACTCCAATGATGGTGATTTCCCAATGATACTGAGTGGCAGACACCAGCACTAAGAACACCAAGAATAATATGGATCTCGACAAATGTGTATACATCACCAAATCAATTTGAGTTGAAAAACCTTCAAACCATTATACCAAACTCTGACTGTGCATATCTTGTTAATTCTGTTTGATTGTTGAATTGACAACATATACTATTCACACCTGTAAATCTGTTTGGGATTTGTTTTCTTTGGAAAAGGAAGAAATGTGTTATGTCCTGTAGCAGATATGCAATATAACTTTAAGGACATGGTCATTATGTCATCACCATATAATGGCACGTGAATAAATGGAATAAAACCCAATCTCCATCTTACTGAGCGTTGTCCTCTTGCAGCATGACATGCTGAGGGAAGGGTGCTCCAGCATATCTAAATTGCTTAGCTGAGCCCAGATACATAACTGCCTGTGACTGTTGTGTATACCTGTAGTTACTAGGTGGTGTAATAAAGCTTCATTGAATTCTTCACTGCTATGTGACCCACGTCTCATCTGTGTGCTACAGGAGTGAATATAAATATCACAGTGTGATGATGACAGATCATCATCATACCACGCCACATTACTCCTCCACATCACATCATGGTATCATATCATTACAGGCAAGACCACTAACGATCCAGGAAGCTACAGACTGTTAGTACTCCTTTGTACAATGTATTTGCTTCAGGAATGTATCACCCTTTTGGGAATCAGCCCTCTCAATGACTCAAGTGATCCCCAAAGCAGATACACACATTGAAACAGATTCCAGAGGAAATTCAAGACTATTGCAGCTTTTGTAGAGCTGTCATCAACCTCCAGAATGATCTGGATTAAAGGACTGAGGCAAGGATAATTGCTTGCCTCAAAACATTATGCCGTAAACAAATGCCTTGTGAAAGACCCAGTGCAGAAGATCTGGTTCACAATCCTCCGTATAACTCACCAGCAACCTTAATCTGCAGCTGCATAATGATGTACAAATAAAGATTATAAACTCTGCAGTCATGCAAAACAAATCATGTAATTTATAACAACTCAATGCTTAATTGGTAATCACAAAGGAAACATCACAGCAATACACTCCACTATTTTAACTTAACACCCCGAATATAAATTTGCAATGTTGTTTGGCTATATCTATATGCACCAGAAAAAAATAAGATACCTGTTGTCTTTGTTTTTGCTCAGTTATTTTTTTTTATTTAATTATGTATTTGTGATGCATTTCAGGGAAATTTAATATATTAGTGAAGGGGTTTAAATATTGTATCAATCAATAACTAACCTCATTTTGTTGTCTTTGACTGTTACTAATGTGATGCATTGAGTTGCAGCAGACAGTTTTTAAAAGCTGACTGGATATCTTACATGGCCAATCAGCATCAGCTAACATACTTACAAATACGTGTTCTAAAATCACTTCTTTCATCAAAGATTTTCCTTTTGTATTATCATTTTGAGCAAATTCCTGTAAATGGATCATCTGTTAATGCATGTCCTCAAAATGTACCGTCCCATTTCAATACAGGACCACTTCACAGCTTACAGATGTTCTGTGTTTCCTTTTCCATTGTGCCATTCCAATATTTAATTACATTGAAAGCCATTTAATATTCCTTAGCCCGTCCTCCTAATTTGTCCAGATCTCCGTGCCTTTATGCCTCCTGGCCATACAGCTTGGTACCATCAACAAAATTTATAGCATCGTAAGAAATACTTTTCCACATATCATGTAGAAAATGAATATTTTAAGCAGTAAGGAATCTGTAACAGACCTTTGTGGAACTCTCCATTAGTCCCAGCCTTTACTGAGCCTTTTTTCCATTTATAATCACTTCCTGTTTCTTATTGCCAAGTTATATCTCATTCTTTTAATTACTTTGCAATTAATTCCATGAGACTTAACCTCCTTTACAGTCCCATATTTGATACAGCATTTTCTAAATGTCAAACAAAATTACATCTGGTTAAGAGATAATGGGCCGAATCTTTTAGGGATCTGAAGGACATAAGCTATGGTGATATGTGTGGCTGAATCAGACATGAAGTCTGGAGAGACACATCTCGAGGTTGAGCTCATCTCGTTCCTCTTTTCTCCTTTTCAGGAGGGATTAGATCCTGTTAAATGCCTTGTGGAAGCCGCAGCTCGCCTCATGACCAAACTCACAAAACGAGCTGGATGTCAGGAAAACTTGCCGAGGAATCCAGGGTAGGTGGATTCAGCTTGCTACTTGCTCCAAGTGATCTCCATGGTTCCTGCAACCAAACTGCAACCCAGGGCATGATCCACTGGCACCAGGCACATGCACTCCTCACCCATAGACATTGGCATCCGGCATATTGCCAATCCATCATGACCATCCTGACACTTCAACTATGCACTGGCAATACATTCAGGGAGAACAGTCTCGCATTTCAGTATGCACCAGCAACTGGCATTGAAAGGCTGCAACCAGGACACTTCGCTTGCTCTCTTGGTGCTCACTCACATTGAATTTAACTGTGTCCTCACAGCATTCCTGCCTTGCTTTGCCAAATAGTGCAGTCACAAAAACAAACAGCTTGCCTTGCAGCTGAGCAGTCCTCAGTCTAGAGGGTGCACATTTTACAGGATGGCAGTGTACTATGTCAATCTCACAGAGGCACCATGTGCCAGCAGTTAAAGCAGCAACCATATTATGAGCAGCAAGCAAGCAGCTATGTCTGAAAGTCTTAGGGGAATACTGCCGTCCTCACTGTGTCCATGGAGGAATCCATCAGTAAGTGGGTCCCATCATACTAAGAGCAGACTCTGATACCTATCTATGGAGTTAGCCAAAGTCTTCTTGGATAACTTATGATGTGTCAATTAACTGCAAGTTTAAGCCAAATGGGTGCTAACACTCAATCAGTGGGCGGATGGGGGGAACATCATTATTGCAGATGCTCTTAGGCCTCAAACGCTTGAGGTTTTATTCAGACTCCAAAGAAAAATACCATAACCTCCCCTGTGTCATACTCTATCAAATCTCAAATCGTTTGAAACATGACACTCTATTAAAAGTCAGTTCCTCTGTTGTAAACTTATGCCTTAATATTAGCTCAGACAGTTGCATGATGGAGGAATGTGATATTTGTACATAATTGTCAGCTGTAACAAATGTCTGTTGGATTCTTCAATAGAACAATATCCATGCCCAGTTTCAGGAGTTATCTTAAGCATTGTCATATCAGGTAGGACATCATGCTTGGACAAACTCACACAAACTCCACCACAGAAAATGTCATAGTGCGCTGGAGCACAAACTAAAGTGTTAAAAGGCTGAAATGGCATGTGAGTTAGACTGAGTGCAGGGATGATGATGTGGTGAGGTTAAAGGTTTGCCGATGTTGGCTCGTCTGGATGAAGGGTTGAGGACCGTGCTGACCATACAGCATGTTGAGACTTTGTAGTGAAGAAGCAGTTGTACAGAGCCTGGGACAAAGCAACTGACAAGCTGCAACTACCAGGTACTCACTCTGATTTACTTTTATGGAATTTGCACAGTCTAGTTTCTCCAGGAAGAGGAGTAAAATGGGAAGTGGTGCATAGATAAAGAAGGAGAGAGCTTTAATAAGATGTGTATGAATGGGAAACTGTAGTAAAATAAAACAAAGCACTACAGATGCTGGAAATCTGAAACAAAACAGAAATTACTGAAGAAACTCAATAAGTCTGATAGCATCCGTGAAGCTAAAACAGTTAACATATTGAGTTTATTGACCGTTCTTCAGAACTGATAGGAGCTAGAAAAAGGTGGCATATATGTCAAAGACCAGGAAATGGGAAGGGGAAGGGGGTGTAAGGAGTGGGCACATTAGTGGAGATGGACCCCAGTGAGAGAGAGAAAGACAGTCAGGCAGATAAAGGGATGGATAATGGTGACCCAGGGAGAAAGAAAAGCTGATAATGGGAACCATAAGTAGTTGAAAATGGGTCAGCTGTCTGAATGTAGCCTATGTCAAGACAGGGCCTGGGGAGGGGGGATGGTTAAAGGACGTAGAGTTCAGATCCTAAAATTAAAAATCTCGACATTGAGTCCTGAAAGCTCCAGACTCCCGAAGCAGAAAATGAGATGCTGTTCTTTCAGTGTGCGCTGAACCTTGCTGGAGCAGCCTAGCAAACCTGAGACAGAGATGTTGGCTGGGGAACATGGTGGTGTGTTGAAGTGACAGGGAACAGGAATCTCAGGAATCTCAGGGAACAGAAATCTGGTGTTCTGCAGAGCAGTCACCTACTCTGCATTTCACCTGTAGACGAGAATATATTGCTGCTCATTGGTGAGAGTTTGAAGCCACAATTTAAGGCTTGAAGGAGAAACAGCAAAACCTTTTCACCCAATATCAAAATTCAGATCTTTTCATTTTCTTCATATTTCCCACATTCTCACCATGTCTCATGATACATCTAGAAGTGGAATATTATACTCTGCCTGTTCTCTACATTGTTTCAAAGATTATTCATAACATTTCATTATAATGGTCTCTGTCGTTCTTTTCATCATAAATGTTAGGGTAAGCTAAATCTGTATTTTCTGATTGCACTTTGGTGTACAAAGATATTATTTTCTGTCCTCCAGTTATTATGTATAACTCTTATGCTTATGGAGTTCTGTAGATATTAGCAAAAACTCATCTACATCTTAGAGTTATATAAGCATATAACACAGAAGAAAGCCATTTGTCCCAGCATTCCAAAATAGCTATTTACTTTGTTACATTTCTAGATCATTATCTCCATGCACTTTAAAAGTCTCCTTTCACAAACATCTTTCAAAATCCACTTTTAAAAGTTTTCCAATACTCTGGTTCCAACTCCCTCTCAGGTACAGCAACAAATCCCAGTGTGAAAAATGCTCCTACGTTTTTCTTCATCAGTTGTTAAATCTGCTAAATTGGCAAAAACACAAGATATTTCCACAACTGATCAGCAATCCACAAGATCATAGCATGCCAAGAAAGAGGAGCAGAAGGGGGTCATTTGATCCATTGAGCCTCTTCTCTTTATTCAGTTAGATCAGGACTGATCTGATTGTGACCTTCACTTGCCTTTCCTGCCTGACCCCATAATCCTTGATTCCCCAGATGATCAATAATCATCTAGGGGTGCAGTAGAATCGGGTGGTGTGAGGTTCACGGACGATGAGGTTGGAGGCTGCGGTTGAGATCTCCTCAGAAGTGATGTGGTTGTGGATGGTCTGGGAGGTGATGGTTTGGTGATGGGAGGTGAGGTCATGGTCAAGGGGGTAGTAGAAGAAGGTGGCTGTGTTTTGGCGCCTGGCTTTAGCAGTATAGAGGTCAGTGATGGGAGATCCCCAGAGGTGATTTGGTTGTGGATGGTCTGGGAAATGATGGTTTGGTGATTGGAGGTGAGGTCATAGTTGAGGAGGCAGTAGGTGGAGGTGTCTGTGTTTCAGCATCTGGCTTCAGCGGTGTAGAGGTTAGTGTCTGGCATTTGTGTAGCCGAAATGTAACTTGCCACTTGTCAAGTCAAGCCTGGATGGTGTTCTGAGGAAGGGTCATTGGACCCTAAACGCTAACTCTGATTTCTCTCCCCAGATGCTGCCAGACTTGCTGAGAAAACTAAACTGTAATACAATCTCAATAATAGTACGTGCAGAAGTAGCAAGATATAACTAACTTGATATTCCATCCCTCTGTAATAAAGGCCATGATTGCACTTATCTTCCGAAATACTTGCTGGACATGAATGATACGTACATTTTTGTACAAGGACGCCTTGTTGTATTTCAACATTCCATAGTATTGCCCTATTTGAATGACATACAGTTTTTATAATCTTTTCAAAGCTAATAATTTTTTAATATAATCTAAAAATTGCTGCCTTCTTTTAAATTCTAAGCAGCCCTTTAAAGACTGCTGCCCCAACCCGCAGCCACAACTGCACAAGGCCACGGTGGAACTATTTGGATGAATTGATCTTCCTGTCAAGCAATGTGAGTGCACCTCGAAAAGTTGGATTTCTGGGAGCTTGGGGCCTACATTAAACCCAATCCAAAATTGATTTTTAATTCTTTTGTGTTTCAACACATCACGAGTTAAACGACTGGGCTCAGTAATAATCCTGTATCAAAATGCAATCAAACCAGTAACAAGCCGCAGTTATACTTGAGATTAGTTCTAAATACAGAACCATTAAGAGTAGTAAAATATATTGCATTTTACCAGAGATGTTAACTGATAAAACTGAAGTGAAGAAATATATATCTTATGTTGACAAATGGTCAACTAAGCCTTTGTTGGGCTCAACATTGTCTCCATCATATAGTAAATTTCACATTTATGTTTATCCACAAGCTTGAATAAAAGTACAAGTTCCATTTTCATGCAGCTTCATTCTCTCCCCTTAACAAAGAAAAAAATGATAGGAAACTAAGTTAAAAGAAATGAAAAATTTGAAAACATTGTCATCAAACAATGATGAAAAAACCTCAAACATGTAAAGAAAATGACTTGTGGTCTTGGCATTGATGGCTCAGCTATTGCAAGGAGTGATTTAGCCAAATTTAGGAAGAGCCAAGATTTCAACCACCCATGTGGAGTGAACTGATTCTAGTCAGAGTGGAGCAATTGGCCATATGGCCCTGACTAAGAAAGCCAAAATGTCTGAGTAGGCTTCTACTTCACAAAGCAAATGTATGTGGACAGCAGAATAGATGAGAAAGGCTTAGCCATTTATAATTGATAGCCAATGGTGCTAAATTACTCTGTTTTTAATCACTATGTAATTAGAATTTAAGGCTCTTTTGGAACAGTGATAGTGTCCCTACTTCTGAGATAAGCAACCTGGGTTTAAGTCCCACCTATTTCAGAGGTGTGGAATAACATCTCTGAACAAATCAATGAGAAAATGTCTATCAAATGGATTCAGCATGGGAAATAAATTACTTGGTGACAGTGGTGAAGCTGCTTCTAAATGAATGCTTCCTTACCCCACAAAGAGTAGGAAAATATTAGGAAGGAATTAACATATTAGGAATAAAATGTGAGCAATAGATGCTTCTATAGTGAGACCATCAATGTATTTGGTGAATTGTTGAAGTCCATATGGACTTGGAAGAAATAAAAATTCAATCTGCTTTCCCACTTTCAGCCTCCTCACAAACCCCATCCTCACCTTTCCAGCCAATACTGTGCTTCATAAATTGATTTCAGATCATGTTCGGAACTTTCCAACAAAGCTGACAAAGCAATGGGCGCAGAAGGGCAAATGGCAAAAATCCAAGACTTCCCAGATTGTTATCTTGCAATCCCTGCAGAAAAATTGTAAGAACTGGATTAGACACGGCTGCAACATCCAATCAGTCCAGCAACAGCATGTTCAAGGTTCCCATTCAAACAGTGGTCACTTGGTCATCCAGCACCATGAGCTTTCAAGGGAAGGAGACAGGGAAAACAATAGTCAAGGGACAATAGATTAGAAATCATTGTGCGTTCTCCTTCTTCAACTGATAAGGGATAGCATTACAGCTGTACTTAGGGAGGATATTCCCAGAAATACATTCAGAGACGTTATTTGGGTGGAACTGAGAAATAAGAAAGGGATGATCACCTTATTGCGATTGTATTATAGACCCCTCTAAGAGCCAGCAGGAAATTGAGAAACAAATTTGCAAGGAGATTTCAGTTATCTGTTAGAATAATAGGGTGGTTATGGTATGGGATTTTAATTTTCCAAACATAGACTAGCACTGCCATAGAGTTAAGGGTTTAAATGTAGAAGAATTTGTTAAGTGCGTATAAGAAAATTTTCAGATTCAGTATGTGGATGTACCTACTAGAGAAGGAGCAAAATCTGACCTACTCTTGGGAAATAAGGCAGGGCAGGTGACTGAGGTGTCAATTGTGGAACACTTTGGGGCCAGCGACAATAATTCTATTAGTTTCAAATAGTGATGGAAAAGGATAGACCAGATCTAAAAGTTGAAGTTCTAAATTGGAGGAAGGCTAATTTTGACAGCATTCAGCAAGAACTTTCAAAAGCTGATTGGGGGCAGATGTTCGCAGGTAAGGGGACGGCTGGAAAATGGGAAGCCTTCAGAAATGAGATAACAACAGTCCAAAGACAGTATATTCCTGTTAGGGTGAAAGGAAGGGCCGGTAAGTATAGGGAATGCTGGATGATGAGAGAAGTTGATGGTCTGGTTAAGAAGAAGAAGGAAGCATATGTAAGGTATAGACAGGATAGATCGAGTGAATCCTTAGAAGAATATGAAGGCAGTAGGAGTATACTTAAGAGGGAAATCAGGAGGGCAAGAAGGGGACATGAGATAGCTTTGGCAAATAGAGTGAAGGAGAATCCAAAGGGTTTTACAAATACATTAAGGACAATAGGGTAACCAGGGAGCAAATAGAGCTCCCCCAAAAATCAGCAAGGCGGCCTTTATGTGGAGCCACAGGAGATGGGGGAGATACTAAACGAATATTTTGCATCAATGTTTACTGTGGAGAAGGATATGGAAAATATAGAATGTGGGGAATTAGATGGTGACATCTTGAAAAATGCTTATTTCAGAGGAGGAAGTGCTGGATATCTTGAAACGCATAAAAATGGATAAATCCCCAGGACCCAATCAGGTGTACCCTAGAACTCTGTGGAAAGCTAGGGAAGTAATTGCTGGGCCCCTTGCTGAGATATCTGTATCATCGATATTCATTGGTGAGGTGCCAGAAGACTGGAGGTTGGCTAACGTGGTAGCATTATTTAAGAAAGGTGGTAAGGACAAGCCAAGGAACTATAGACCGGTGAGCCTGATGTCGGTGGTAGGCAAGTTGTTGGGGGGAATCCTGAGGGACAGGATTTGGAAAGGCAAGGACTGTTTAAGGATAGTCAAAATGGCTTTGTGCATGGGAAATCATGTCTCAAGAACTTGATTGAGTTTTTTGAAAAAGTAACAAAGAGGATTGATGAGGGCAGAGCAGTAGATGTGAGCTATGTGAACTTCAGTAAGGTGTTCGACAAGGTTCCCAATGGGAGACTGGTTAGCAAAATGAGATCTCACGGAATGCAGGGAGAACTAGCCATTTGGATACAGAACTGGCTTAAAAGAAGACAGAGAGTGGTGGTGGTGGTGGAGGGTTGTTTTTCTGATGGAGGCCCGTGACCAGTGGAGTGCCACAAAGATCGGTGCTGAGTCCACTACTTGTATATGAATGATTTGGATATGAACATAAGAGTTATAGGTAGTAAGTTTGCAGATGACATCAAAATTGACGGTGTAGTGGACAGCAAAGAAGGTTACCTCAAATTACAATGGGATCTTGATCAGATGGATCAATAGGCAGATGGAGTTTAATTCAGATAAATGCGAGATGCTGCAATTTGGGAAAGCAAATCTTAGCAGGACTTATACACTTAATGGTAAGGTCCAAAGGAGTGTTGCTGAACAAAGAGACCTTGGAGTGCAAGTTCATAGCTCCTTGAAAGTAGAGTCAAAGTTAGATAAGGTAGTGAAGAAGGCGTTTAGTATGTTTTCCTTTATTAGTCAGAGTCTTGAGTACAGGAGTTGGGACGTCATGTTGTGGCTGTCCTGGATGTTGTTTAGACCACTTTTGGGATATTGTGTGTAATTCTGGTTTCCTTCTTATCGGAAGCATGTCGTGTAACTTGAAAGGGTTCAGAAAAGACTCACAAGGGTGTTACCAGGGTTGGAGGATTTGAGCTATAGGGAGAGGCTGAATAGGTTAGGGCTGTTTTTCCTGTAGTGTCAGAGGCTGAGGGGTAACCTTATAGAGGTTTATAAAATCATGAGGGGAATGGATAGGATAAATAAACAATCTTTTCCCTAGGGTTGGGGAGTCAGAGGTCATAGTTTTAGGGTGAGAGGGGAAAGATATAAAAGGGAGCTAAGGGGCAATTTTTCACACAGAGGGTGTTATGTGTATGGAATAAGCTGCCAGAAGAAATGGTAGAGGCTGATACAATTGCGTCACTTAAAAGGCATCTGGATAGGTATATGAATAGGAAGGGTTTGGAGGGATATGGGCCAAGTGCTGGCAAATGGGATTTGATTAGGTTGGGATATCTGGTCGGCATGGACGAGTTGGACCGACGGGTCTGTTTCCATGCTGTACACCTTTATGACTCTATAACTAATTGTTTCAAGATGATGGAGTTGTTGAAATAAGTATCTATATACAACATGCAACTAAAGTGTCACAGCTGAGCCCTTTAAAATCCTACATAATTCAAACATTGCCTTTGCAAAATTCTAGAAGGATTAGGGTGATATTTTCAAATTATTTCTTTGCAAAAATCTCTGCTAATAATTTACCTTTTCATTTGTTCCATATGTGAGACTCAGAGCTCCTCAATATTTGTATTTAGTGGACATTTATTTTTATATATATTACTTTTACATAACCATTTCTGTCACAGCGGATTGTATTTATAGAGCTAGCAGCTACATATGGTATTACAAAGGGAATTATATTGGAATTCCCAAACCATCCAATGTTTGCAATTAGGGATATTTTGTCATCTCTTATCGGGAATTCATGCTAAACTTTGGACACGTTCTTAAGCACAATTACATCATTTTTTAATTCCAGTTTTCCCATTGAAAACAAATTCTGACAGAAAGTTTGAAGGTTTTATCTTGCAATATTTAGGTTGGAATCAAAAAGTACTGTAAAAAGCACAAGATCCAGAGGGCAAGGTGTATCACTGACTAAAAAGATTGACTCCGTCAGAATTGACCACTGAAATTATGAATGCAGGAACATGCTGCCAAGCTTGGGCCTGGTACTGGCCCCATTCCACATCCTGACAAAGAGGTTGTTTGAATAATAGAACCAAGATGGTAGGTTCACAGTGTCATTGAAGCTTAGAGTGACTCTCGGATATTCTGAAGAGGCAGGTTCAAAGCTCAGAAGCAGCCCAAAGAAGAGGAGACAATGGATTATTGCTCAGGTTCTCCTCTGAAGCAGCAGGAGCAGAATCAACAGTACATCGCCAGCCCTTGAAATTGGCACTTACTTTCTTCACTGGACCCAGAATGTGACCTACATCTATTGGGAACCGATTCAAGTTTCACTGAGCTGGTCAGGGAATTTCTGGGAGAATTTCCAAGTAAGTCCCACAGAACCCTGCAGACACATGTCTATTTGTTTGGTATGGGTGTGGTGGCTAACGGAATATCTCCCCCTCCTATTCAGGATCTCTTTGTCAATGTGACAGAAGCAGGTTACTTGGCATTGGACAGCCCCATTTCCTAAATTTCTCAATAAGTAGAGCAAAGTTCCAACTCAAAGCTAGTTTGTAATAAACAATCAGAGTTATTTCCCTCACTGGATTTTTAATTTAATAGGCTTGAATCCACGCCAGCCAGAATGGGGATTGAACTCTCTGATACTGGTATCAATCTGATCTACATCAACCGTGGGTGGCACAGTGGTTAGCACTGCTGCCTCACAGCGCCAGAGACCCGGGTTCAATTCCCGCCTCAGGCGACTGACTGTGTGGAGTTTGCACATTCTCCCTGTGTCTGCGTGGGTTTCCTCTGGGTGCTCCGGTTTCCTCCCACAGTCCAAAGATGTGCAGCTCAGGTGAATTGGCCATGCTAATATGCCCGTAGTGTTAGGTAAGGGGTAAATGTAGGGGTATGGGTGGGTTGCGCTTCGGTGGGTCGGTGTGGACTTGTTGGGCTGAAGGGACTGTTTCCACACTGTAATGTAATGTAATCTAAACTATCCAGCCAACAGAGCCAACCAATTTTCATGGAGTCCACAATTTTCTGGGAAGATGTGCTCTTACATTTATGTTGTAGACTGGAGCTCTGGATAGTGATGGCATGGGCTCCAAATGTTTTCCCTATTTCTGCTTTCTCCCATTCCTGTTGATTCCTGTATAGAATATATGTAGCTCCTTCCTGAAAACATGCTTAGGCCTCAACCTCTTTCTGTGGCAGAGAATTCCACAGGTACTCCACTCTCTGGATGTAGAAATTTCTCCTTATGTCAGCACCAAATGGCCTCGCCATAATGTCAACAGTGACCCCGAGTTCTAGCATCTCAGTTCTTGATAACATCCTTCAGTGTTTACCTTGTCAAATCCTGTTAGAATACTACAGGTTTCCATGAGATCCCCCGCATTCTTCTAAACTCCAGTGAATATTGTCCTAATTGATCCAGTTTCTCTTCATACATCAGCCCTGCTAACCAGGAATCAGTCTGGTAAACCTGTATTGCACTTCCTCCATATTACTCTACAGATCGGGAGACTAAACTGTACACAATTCTCTAGGTGTGGTCTCACCAAGGCCCTGTACAATTGCAGCAACTTGACTTCACAATGTAAGTAGAGCAGCTATTTGGGAAGTCTTGAATTAAGCATTTAATCCACCTAAGATGTGAGGTTTTCAGGAGCTCTGTACATCATATATCTGCAATTTGGAGTATGCGCATTGTTGTTCATTTTCCTTCCATTTGATTCTTATGAACTTTCTCAGCCAGCACTAATGATATTGTTCTAAGACCCTGAAAGGGCATCTATATGTCATCCAAGATTCAGCAATTTCCAGAAATCTGGAGAGAATCATTGCCCAGTGAGATTCCAGATTAGTATCTGGGCTGATATCCAGTAGAATATGTAAATTACCTTAGGCCAGGCTAGTATATTGGTATTGGTGGGGTAATTCTTCATCAGGTTAAGTTTTTTGAGCTAGATCATTTCCAAGATATGGGAACCATGGGACATTATCCAACACTTCACCTGTGAATCCAATTGAAATATTTGCCATGGGTTGTTAGAGAACTTTGGTTTGTCTGGCAAGTCTTGTGTTTTCATAGATTTCAGCAAATGTCATATTTTGTGGTTCTTTAGAGTGAGCATTAATTTGTGCATTGTCAGCATACTGTCATTCTACCACAGAAGTGGCTATTGTCTTGACTGTGACCTTCAGTGAAGCTAAAGAGCTCGAGCTCACCATCAGCATGACAAGGTACTACTTCACTAACTTGATTTCAGTTAGTGATCAGGGACAGGAGGGTATGGCTGTGAGTGAGGCAAGTAGGGGGATTCAGGAGGTTGAGTTAAAGAAGGCTCAGGTGTAGGGGACATTAGAAAACCCGAATTAAAGGAGGAGGTAAAAGTGCAGAACTTAGGAGAGGCTATTAAAATCTCCAGCACAGACTCAAATAGGATAGTGTTTGGAAAGGGTTAGCAATCAAACTTCAAGCACACTGGACGAAGGAATGACAATGAGAAGAGGAATGGTTAGTACAGGACTAAAGGTACTCTATCTGAATGCACGCAGTTTAAGGTAAACGAGCTTGTGGTGTAGATCGAAGTTGGCAGGTTTGACATGGGGGGCATCACAGAGACATGACTGCAAGGGGATCAGGATTGGGAGCTGAAAATTCAAGGATATACATCCTATCGAAAAGATAGATGGGCAGAGGGAGTGGGGTTGCCTTATCCGTAATAAATGAAATTAAATCAATAGTAAGAAATGAAGTAAGGTCAGATGGTGTGAAATCTGTGTGGGTAGAATCGAGGAACCACAAGGGGAAAAATAACATAGCTGGAGTTATGTACAGGCTTCCAAATAGATACACCAGCAGTTAGAAAAGATGTGTAGGAAAGGCAAAGTTACAGTGATCACATGGAATTTCAATATGCAGGTGGACTGGGAAAATTAGGTTAGTAGTGGAATGCAAGAAAAGGAGTTTGTAGAATGTCTACAAGATGGCTTTCTGGAGCAGCTTGTGGTGGAGCCCACTAGGGAGCAGGTAATACTGGATTTTGTGCAATGAGGTAAATTTGATAAGGGAACTTAAGGTGAAGAAACCCTTAAGAGACAGTGATCATAACATGATTGAATTTACTCTGCAATTTGACAAGGAGATGTCAGCGATAATGGTATTACAGCTGAATAAAGGCAACTACAGAGGCATGAGGGAGGACCTAGGTTTAATTGACTGGCTGAGGAGCCTAGCAGGAAAGACAGTGGGACAGCAATGGCAGGAGATTCTGGGAGTAATTCAGGAGACACAGCAGAGATTCATCTCGAGGAAAAAGAAGCATGGTACAGAAAGGATGAGGGAACCATGGCTGATGAGGGAAGTCAGGGAGAGCATAAAAGCAAAATGTGGTGAAGAGCAGTGGAAACTAGAGACTGGGAAACTTACAAAGATAAACAGAGGGCAACAAAAAAAAGGAAGGAGAAGATTAAATATGAGGGTAAGCTAGCCAGTAATATAAAGGAACAAAGAACAAAGAAATTATAGCACAGGAACAGGCCCTTCAGCCCTCCAAGTCTGCTCCAGTCCAGATCCTCTATCTAAACCTGTTGCTTATTTTCCAAAGATCTGCATCCCTCTGCCCTTGCCCATTCATGTATCTTCTAGATACATCTTAAATGACTATTGTGCCCCCTTCTATCAACTTCGCTGGCAAGTGTTCCAGGTCCCTACCACCCTCTGCGAAAAGAACTTTCCATGTATATCTCCCTTAAACTTTTCCCCTCTCACCTTGAACTCATGACCCCTAGTAATTGAGTCCCCCCTTCTCGTAAAAAGCTTCTTGCTATTCACCCTGTCTATACTTCTCATGAGGTTGTACGCCTCAATCAGGTTCCCCCGTCAACCTCCGTCTTTCTGATGAAAATAATCCTAATCTACTCAAACTCTCTTCATAGCTAGCGCCCTCCATACCAGGCAACATCCTGGTGAACCTCCTCTGCACCCTCTCCAAAGCATCCACATCCTTTTGGTAATGTGGAGACCAGAACTGTGCACAGTATTCCAAATGTGGACAAACTAAAGTCCTATACAACTATAACATGACCTGCCAACTATTGTATTCAATACCTCATCCGATGAAAGAAAGCATGCTGTATGCCTTCTTGACCACTCTATTGACCTGCATTGCCACCTTCAGGGTACAATGGACCTGAATACCCAGGTCTCTCTGTATGTCAATTTTCCCCAGGCCTTTCCATTTACCATATAGTTCACTCTTGAATTGGATCTTCCAAAATGCATCACTTTGCATTTGCCCAGATTGAACTCCATCTGCCATTTCTCTGCCCAACTCTCCAATCTATCTATTTCTGCTGCATTCTCTGACAGTCCCCTTCACTACGTGGGCGGCACAGTGGCACAGTGGTTAGCACTGCTGCCTCACAGTGCCAGAGATCCATGATTCAATTCCCGCCTCAGGCGACTGACTGTGTGGAGTTTGCACATTCTCCCCGTGTCTGCGTGGGTTTCCTCCGGGTGCTCCAGTTTCCTCCCACAGTCCAAAGATGTGCAAGTTAGGTGAATTGGCCATGCTAAATTGCCCGTAGTGTTAGGTAAGGGGTAAATGTAGGGGTATGGGTGGGTTGCGCTTCGGCGGGTCGGTGTGGACTTGTTGGGCCGAAGAGCCTGTTTCCATACTGTAATGTAATGTAATCTAATCTAATCTACGTGCTACTCCACCAATCTTACCATCATCTGCAAACTTGCTAATCAGACCACCTGTATCTTCCTTCTTTGTATATCACAAATAAAAATGGTCTCAACATGAATCCCTATGGAATACCACTGGTCACAGTTGTCCATTTTGAGAAACTCCCTTCCACTATTACTCTCTGTCTCCTGTTGCCCAGCCAGTTCTCTATCCATCTCACTAGTACACCTTGGAACCCATGCGACTTTACCTTATCAAATGCCTTACTGAAGTCCACGTATATGACATCTACAGCCCTTCCCTCATCAATCAACTTTGCCACTTCTTCAAAGAATTCTATAAAGTTGGTAAGATGTAACCTTTCCTGCACATGTTGCCTATCATTGAGATGCCCATTTTCTTCCAAATGTAAATAGATCCTATTCATCAGTATCTTCTCCAGCAGCTTTCCTAGCACCAGTTAGGCTCACTGATCTATAATTACCTGGATTATCCTTGCTAACCTTCTTAAACAAGGGGCAACATTAGCAATTATCCAGTCTGATGGGACCTCACCAGTGTTCAAGGATGCTGCCATGATATCTGGTAAGACACCAACTATTTCCTCTCTCACTTCCCTCACTAACCTGGGATAGATCCCATCTGGACCTGGAGATTTGTCCACCTTACTCCCTTTTATAACACCCAACACTTCCTCCCACCTCATGCTGACTTACCTAGAGTAATCAAACATCTATCCCTAACCTCAACATCCATCATGTCCCTCTCCTCTGTGAATATCAATGCAAATTCTCATTAAGAATCTCACCCATTTTCTCTGACTCTACTCATAACTTTCCTCCTTTGTCCTTGAGTGGGCCAACCCTTTCTCTAGTTACCCTTTTGCTCCTTATAAATGATTAAAAGATTTTGGGACTTTCCTTAACCCTGTTTGCTAAAGATATTTCACGACCCCTTTTAGTCCTCTTAATTCCTTATTTCAGATTGGTCATACTTTCTCGATATTCTTCCAAAGCTTTGTCTGTTTTCAGTCACCTAGACCTTATGTACGCTTCCTTTTTCCTCTTGGCTTGTCTCATAATTTCCCTAATTTAGCTATTTCTATCCATCATTTTCACAGAGACATGTCTTCCTGCAATCTAATCAACCTCTCTTTAAAAGCCTCTCACAAATCAAATGTGAATTTACCCTCAAACAGCTGCTCCCAATTCACATTCTGTAGCCTCAGCCACACTTTGCTATAGTTGACCCTCCCCCAATTTAGCACTCTTCCTTTCTGACGACTCTCGTCTTTGTCCATGAGTATTCTAAAACTTACGGAATTGTGATCACTATTCCCAATGTAATCCCCTACTGAAACTTCAACCACCTGGCTGGGCTCATTCCTCAACACCAGGTCCTGTACAACCCCTTCCAGAGTTGGACTATTTATGTACTGCTCTATAAAACCCTCCTGGATGCTCCTTACAAGTTCTGGTCCATCTAAATCTCTAACACTAAGTGAATTCCAGTCAATGTTAGGAAGACTGCAAGAGCTTCTTTATATATATATAAAGTGCAAAAGAGGGGCAAAGGTGGACATTGGGCTGCTGGAAAATGATGCTGGAGAAATAGTAGTGAGGAACAAGGAAATGGCTGAGGAACGAAATAATTTCTTTGCACCAGTCTTCACAGTGGAAGATAAGAGTAATATCCCAAAAATTCAAGAGAGTGAGGGGGCAGAGCTGATTATGGTGACCATCACCAAGCAGAAGGTGCCAGGAATACTGAATGGCCTGAAGGTAGATAAATCACCTGGACCAGATGGACTACACCCCAGTGTTCTAAGGGAGATAGCTGAAGAGACAGTTAGTGGTGATCTTTCAGGAATTGCTAGAATCAGGGAGGGTCCCAGAGGATGGAAAATCACTATCATGACAACACTGCTATTTAAAATGTGCGTAAGGCAAAATACAGAAAATTACAGACTGATTAGCCTTAACCTCAGTTGTGGATAAGATCCTGGAACCCATTGTGAAGGATGATATTTCTGAATATTTGGAATTTTATGGTAAAATAGGGCAAAATCAACATAGTTTCATCAAGGGGAGGTCATCACTGACAGATCTGCTAGAATTCTTCAAGGAAGCAATAAACACATTAGACCAAGGAGAGCCAATGGATGTTATCTACCTAGACTTCAAGAAAGCCTTTGACAAGGTGGCAGATAGGAGACGACTGAGTAAGATATACACCCATGGTGTCTGGGGCAAGGTACTAGCATCGATAGAAGCCCTGCTGTCTAGCAGAAAGCAGAGAATGCGATAAAAGGGTCTTTCTCAGGATGGAGTCGGGGACAAGTGGTGTTCTGCAAGGCTCAATGTTGGGACCACAACTTTTCACTTTCACGTTAACGATCTCGATGAAGGGAGTGAGGGCATTCTGGCTAAGTTTGCAGATGATACAAAGATACGTAGAGGGCCAGGTGGCATTGAGGAGGCAGGGAGACTGCAGAAGGATTTGGACAGGTCAGAAGAGTAAGCAAAAATGTGGCAGATGGAGTACAATATGGGAAAGTGTAAGGTCATGCATTTTGATAGGAAGAATAGAGGCATGGACAAGTTTCTAAATGAGGAGAAAATTCAGAAGTCTGAAGTGCAAAGAGACTTGGGAGGTCAAGATTCTCTCAAGGTAAACTTGCAGGTTGAGTCAGTAGTTAGGAAGACAAATGCAATGATGGCATTTATTTTGAGAGGCTTTGAAGATAAAAGCAAAGATGTACTTCTGATGCTCTATAAGGCTCTGTTCAGACCACATTTGGAGTATTGTGTGCAGTTTTGTTACCCATATCTCAGGAAGAATGTACTGGCCCTGGAGCATGTTCAGAGGAGGTTCATGAGAATGGTCCCAGGAATAAAAGGCTTAACATATGAGGAACATTTGAGAACTCTGGGTTTATACTTGATGGAGTTTAGAAGGATGATGGAGGATCTGACTGAAACATACAGAATACTGAATGGCCTGGACAGAGTAGATGTTGGGAAGATGTTTCCATGGGTAGGAAAGACTAGAGCTTAGCCTTGGAGTAAAGAGATAAGGAGAAATTTCTTCAGCCAGAGAGTGGTGAATCCATGGAATTCATTGCCATCAAAGGCTGTGGAGGGCGGGTCATTGAGCATATTTAACACTGAGATAGGTTCTTGAGTATCAAGGGAATCAAGGGTTACAAGGAGAAAGCTGGAGAATGGGGTTGGAATTGTATGGTGAAATAGGGCAAAGTCAATATTGTTTCATCAAGGGGAGGTCATAGCTGATAGATCTGCTAGAATTCTTTGAGGAAGCAATAATCATCAGCTATGATTGAATGTTGGAGCAGACTTGATGGGCTGAGTGGCCTAACTTCTGCTCCTATGTCATATGGCCTTATGGTCTTGAGGGATACCTCTCAGGAACAAATTGCAGCATTGCTTTAAGAGGCATGCTCATGACATCATCACTGTACCACAGCATGGACCTGAGGGTGTAAAGATCTCATATTCCATTTTATTTCAGATAGAGTCGTAGAGTAATAGAGATGTACAGCATGGAAATAGACACTTCGGTCCAACCTGTCCATGCCGACCAGATAGCCCAACCCAATCTAGTCCCACCTGTCAGCACCTGGCCCATATCCCTCCAAACCCTTCCTACTCATATACCCATCCAAATGCCTTTTTAAATGTTACAATTGTACTAGCCTCCGCCACTTCCCCTGGCAGCTCATTCAATACACGTACCACTCTCTGTGATAAAGTTGCCCCTAAGGTCCCTTTTATATCTTTCCCCTCTCACCCTAAACCTATGCCCTCTAGTTCTGGACACCCCCATCCCAGGGAAAAGACTTTGTCTATTTATCCTATCCATGCCCCTCATAATTTTGTAAACTTCAATAAGGTCACCCTTCAGCCTCCAACGCTCCAGGGAAAACAGCCCCAGTCTGTTCAGCCTCTCCTTATAGCTCAAATCCTCCAACCCTGGCAACATCTTTGTTAATCTTTTCTGAACCCTTTCAAGTTTCACAACATTTTTCCGATAGGAAGGAGACCAGAATTGCATGCAATATTCCAACAGTGGCCTAACCAATGTCCTGTACAGCCACAATATGACCGACATCAAGCTCACCGGTCTATAGTTCCCTGGCTTGTCCTTACCACTCTTCTTAAACAATGGCACCACGTTAGCCAACCTCCAGTCTTCTGGCACCTCTCCTGTGACAGTTGATGATACAAATACCTCATCAAGAGGCCCAGCAATTACTTCTCTATCTTCCCACAGAGTTCTAGGGTACACCTGATCAGGTCCTGGGGATTTATCCACCTTTATGCATTTCAAGACATCCAGCACTTCCTCCTCTGTAATATGAACATTTTGCAAAGTGTCACCATCTATTTCCCTACAGTTTATATCTTCCATATCCTTTTCCACAGTAAATACTGATGCAAAATACTTGTTTAGTATCTCCCCCATTTTCTGTGGCTCCACACAAAGACTGCCTTGCTGATCTTTGAGGGGTCCTATTCTCTTCCTAGTTACCCTTTTGTCAATGTATTTGTAAAATCCCTTTGGATTCTTCGTAATTGTATTTGCCAAAGCTATTACATGTCCCCTTTTTGCCCTCCTGATTTTCCTCTTAAGGATACTCCTACTGCCTTCATAGTCTTCTAAGGATTTACTTGATTTCTCCTGTCTATACCTGACATCTGCTTCTTTCTTTTTCTTAACCAAACCCTCAATTTCTCTTGTCATCCAGCATTTCCCACACCTACCAGCCTTTCCTTTCACCCGAACAGGAATATACTATCTCTGGACTCTTATTACCTCATTTCTGACGGCTTCCCATTTTCCAGCCATCCATTTACCTGCAAACGTGTGCCTCCAATCAGCTTTTGAAAGTTCTTGCCGAATACTGTCAAAATTAGCCTTCCTCCAATTTAGAACTTCAACTTTTAGACCTGGTCTATCCTTTTCCATCATTATATTAAATCTAATAGAATTATTGTCGCTGGCCCCAAAGTGTTCCCCAACTGACACCTCAGTCACCTGCCCTGCCTTATTTCCCAAGAGTAGGTCAGGTTTCTCTGGTAGGTATATCCACACACTGAATCAGAAAATCTTCTTGTACACACTTAACAAATTCCTCTCCATCTAACCCTTAACACTATGGCAGTCCCAGTCTATGTTTGGAAAGTTAAAATCCCCTACCATAACCACCCTATTATTCTAACAGATAACTGAGATCTCCTCACTGGATTCATTACATTCTACCTGGAACATGTTCTTCTGCAGTAGTATAGTAGTTTAATATTCGCACACACTGATATACCTGTGGAGTATAATGCTTGTACAAAACAGTTGCTATAAATGTCTGTTGGATTCTTCAATACCATGATACAAGAGCTATTAGCATCGTAAAGTAAAGTACCTTGTTGGAGGCAAATATACACCAATACCCCTGGTTAACGCCTGTTTTCACAGGGGAAGGATTAATACTGGAGAATTGCCTGGCATTGCTATTTGCATATAGTCAAATATGAAAGATATCATTTGTGAATTTGGCTGGGCATTGATATCACTGCAAAATCTTTCAAAGTGCAGTTCAATTAATGGTATGGTAATTTAAGTAATAAAGCTATTCCATAGACAATTCCTACCTCTGAGTAGTGGGTTAAATAATTAGCCTTTTTACTTTATTGCAGTCATATCCTGTATTTCATAATTACACAACAGGAGCAGAAGAGAAGAACAAAGGATTATGATAAGCATAAGGATGAAATATGTTAGGGATCTGCCTTAGGACAAGACAAAAACAGTTTTACAATTTCCTCCTAAGAATTTAAAATTAATAGTTTGGAGGGCCCCCTCACAAACTGTCCTGTATACCTTCTTGTTAGTAGATAGATTTGTTTGTTGCTTTGAAATTGCTTCCTTCAATTCATTAAAAGATTTCACATATCTTTCTACTGACTCCCTTGAGGTATAATTAATAACTGTGCTTTAAGCTTTTCTATCTCCTGGAGTTGAGGCAGATCATGTACTAGTGCAATAATGTTTGCTTCTCAGTGCCTCAGGGACAGTTTTATCTCTTTTACCTCATTGAGCCTTGGTTTTTATAGCTTGCAGGGTTAAGTTAGCTTTACAGGAGCAGGGAGGTAACCTCTGCTGTCCATTAAAGTCAGATCATATCATCAAACACAATGACAAACTAGGCAAGATCACAATACTGCAGTTGAATAGGTAAAATCAGACAAAGGAGAAATATCAAGTAACATAATAAATGTATTGACAGCTATGTTCAGATGATATATTTTTGCTATTGTACTGGGGCAAGTTTTCAAAAAACCTGTTTAGATGAAAACAAATTTTCCTAACTGACTCCTCAGCAACCCTCCCTTCAAAACTTGCTTCAACTGCGCAGCAATACATGATTGTTTTAAATATTTTTCATGGTCACCAAGAATAACTTAAAGTTGGATGACTTTATAGTGACTTTTGGGTTGCTGTGTAGCTGAGTGGAAACATTGCTCCTCAGACCCAGAGTAATAATCATAAATTTAAATCTAAAGGTACAGGTAGGGAGAGAATAAGAAAAAGCTTAAGGAATTTCCCATTTCATAAACATGACCACAATAGTAATGAAGTAATTAAATCCATACAAAGTATTAGTTGTTACAATTAGTGTGCTACACACAGTTTTGGACAGCTTATTGTCGGAATACATTGAAGCCAAGTGTCTAGATAAAGTCTAGATTCAGCAGAATTAAATAAGGAATGGGAAACTGCATATATAAATATATACTAATGATAGATAGCTATAGGCTCACTAATTGATCTACCTTTCCCAAATCTCTGTAATACCCCCTACAGCTCATTTCATAAATCCCATGACTGCTTGAAACTGTGCAACTCACGTGAAAAGCAAAAACATGTTAAAAATCAATGTCATCTAGGAACTAAAAATCTGAAAAATTCTCCTTTAGATGGTTGAAACAAGTCCAGGAAACTATGTAAGACCTGATATACATTATGTGACAACTACTCCTCATTGAAGGTAATCTTCACCCAAGATAGAAACAGTCTCAGTTTTCTCTTGGTGGCTAACAGCAACTAAACATTCAATGCATGAGCCAGCAATCTGTTCTGTGGCTCCATTATTTGTGAGAAAAAGGGCATCCAATTTGGCTCTCTCCTTGTATCTAATGTATAAGCAGGGCTCAGTCCTCTCAACCCTCTCCAGTTCTAATATCTGATTTGCCTAAATGCATTTGAGTCCCTTTATTAATATAGCCTTGTTCTACAGCCATTTTAAACTTTCAGTACCCCCCTCAATCTGCAGAGACCCTAACTGGTCGCAGTACTTAACCAAGGGTTTTGCACAAGAACAAAATGGTAACCTTTGTTTTGTAGAGAATTAACCTTTAAATTCTACCAGAATCATAATTACTTCAGTTACAACTTCATGACATTGGTGATGAGAGTGAGCACAAAACTCCCAGCTTGCTTTCTTTCATGACTATTTTAATACTATCGCCAGTAGAACATAGGATCTATCCACAGATATAGCACCATACCATCTAACTGAAATGTTATTTACACAGCAATGGCCCATTCCTTCAAGAGTTGGGATCTGCTTGCAGTTATTGAATATTCTGTACAATCATAACAGGTATTGTCTGCACATTCTTTCAAAATGTAACTGTGCTTCCATTAGAAATGAGGGGAAACTCATACATTATATTTACTGTTGTCATTGTGCACAGAGGACAAAGTAAGTCTTAGCAATGTCTGAGTCACGAGTTCCTCCAAAGCATAGTTCATTTCCTTACTGGAACTCCCAAACCAAACTTTAAAATCTCCATGGCAAACAATCTCATTTCAAATTTGTACAGTGTTGGGTCATCCAATATATTGAAGAAATAGATCAAAGGACCATAACTACAAATTAGCTGGTCTATGTAATTAATATTTTCTGATAGTGTTTTCAACTAATCCTGCAGTTATCTATTCCTGCTTCATTATTTTAACACTTTTGATTCAATATATGGTTTCCAGTTATTTATTAGATCATGAGTTTCAACACTTTTTAAACTATGATTATAAGAGCAGTTTATATTGGTTACAAAACTTTTGCAATGTCTATTCACAGTAAAGCTTATAACTTGCTTTCTGTAAATTCCAACGAACAGTAGTTAAGCAAAAAGGCTCTGCTTTCTAAATTAAAGTCTTTCAGTAACTCTCTTGAAGTAGCTAATGACTGCAGCAATTTACTAATTGAAAATATGAAACTAATCTTTATTATGGAAGTTATTTCCGACTCTTGAGTTCTAAGGGTAAGCTTGTGTGTTCTTCCCACTAATCTGGTTTAAATAAAGCCACCTTGTTTTGAATGAGTATCAGATGTGCGTTAATTCCACCCTGTCATCCAAAACATTTGCTGACACTAATTGTTGACCTAAAAGAGGATATGGATTGGCACAGCCATCCATGGCAGTAACTTGATCAGTAGCATGGATGGTGAAGGAAGACTGTTGAGATTCACAGCTGGTAACAGCTGATAAAGGACTACTTCAATGTCATATGGTTAGATTTTTTAAAAACCCTACCGACACCCATTCATTTCATTGTTTCTTGTTTATTCATTATCAGAAAGCTGAGCCAAAACTCAAGTTAAGAAATGATCAATTGCAGACAATTAAAATTTTATTATTAAACAAGTCCAACACAATATGGGCAATATCCTACTGCACCGAATTTGCTAATTAAGTATTCATACTTGACTCACAGTTTGGAAACATACAAAGTTATGGAAACTTAGGAAAAACTACCTTCCAATGGTAGCTTGCCATATTCTCAAGTCATGCCAATGAACAGATTAAATTTGTAATGCAGTCACAAGTCATGTGAAAGTAATCTATCATTCACTTTACACACAGGATAGAAAGGACAGGGCCGACAAATTGTTTAATCTAATGTTAAAAGTATTGTTGAGAGAGTAGCATTGCAACAACTCCATGCTCTTCTTAAAATAATAGCAACTAATTTAAAACTTATCTGCATCAACAATATAGATATACAGACCCTGGGGCTGATATCTTAGCTGAAAGATTCTTCTCCAACACTGCAGTACTGTCTCAGAACTGAACTGGAATATTAGACTATTGATGTACTCAAATCTTACAGTGGAGTTTGAAACCACAATTTTACAAATAATCGAAGGTTTCCATTGTCACAGTGTTCTGGAAGTTTTGTGACTGATTTCTGCAAAACCTCCTGTCGGGTTATGTTGCTGAAGGTCTGTGATAGAGTGCATTGTGCTTACTATACGGAAGATTGTGTCAAATGATCTTTGGGTATGCCAATAATTCTCATGTTAATATTCTCATTTTGAGCTAACTTCTAGGCCATCAAGTACTGGTATTCCCACACTGCTGTTAGGGAGTGAGTTCCAAAGTTTTTACTCAGTGACAGTGAAGGAACAGTGATGCATTTCAAAGGTCAAGATGGCGAGCAGTGTGAAGGGGGTCTTGCAGGTGGTAATGTTCCCTTATGTCTGCTGCCCTTGTCCTTCTGTTTAATTGTGGTCATAGGTTTGGAAGATGCTGTTTAAGGCACCTGGGAGAACTTCTTCAGTACATCTTGGATGTTGTCAACCGTTTTGAGTGTGGTTGGAGCTGAACTCATGCCAGGCAAATGTGGAGTATTTTATCACACTCATGACTTGTACCTTGTAAATGGTGGACAGGCTTTGGGAGGCAGGAGGCGAGTTGTTTACTGCAGGATTCCTAGCCCCTGACCTGTTCTTGTAACTATTGTATTTATATAGCTACTCCAGTTCAGTTTCTGGTCAAGGGTAACCCTCATGACGTTGATAATGGGGGATTCAGTGGTGGTAATTCCACTGAATGTCAAGGGGCAGTGCTTCAATTGTTTCTTATAGGAGATGGTCATTGCCTGGTATTTGTGTGATGCAGATGTTACTTGCTACTTGTCAGCACAAGCCTAGGTCTTGTTGCAATTAGCTACTGAAACAATCCAAGGCCAAGGACTGATGATGAACATACTCATTTTTAAACTTATGATGGTAAGGAAATCCTGCAGAGGTGCCCTGGAACTGAGATGGCTGACCTCCAACAACCACAACCATCTTTCTCTGTGCTAGGTAAGTCTCCAACCAGTAGAGAGTTTTCGCTTGGTTTCTATTGACTTTAATTTTGCTAGGGCTCAAATGCAATCTCTCTCAACTCATCTCATTTTCATCTCTATTGTCTGTTTAAGCCCAGAGCTTAAAAGCACAGCAGGCCAGGCAGCATCAAAGCAGCAGGAGAATCGGCGTTTCGGGCACAAGCCTTTCTTCAGGAATGAGGAGGGTGTGTCAAGCAGGCTAAGATAAAAGGTAGGGAAGAGGGACCTAGGGGAGGGACGGGTGGAAGGAGGTTAAGGTGAGGATGATAGGCTGGAGAGGGGGTGGGGGCGGAGACGTCGGGAAGAAGATTGCAGGTCAAGAAGCGGTGCTGAGTCCGAGGATTGGGACTGAGATAAGGTCGGGGGAGGGGAAGTGACGAAGCTGGAGAAATCTGCAT
>NC_057712.1:101914352-101928278 GCF_004010195.1 Chiloscyllium plagiosum | reverse complement strand
AGTGGAGAGCATCGTCAACCACATCTGAGGGGAAATTGCGTTCTTTGAAGAAGGAGGCCATCTGGGTTGTTTGGTATTGGAATTGGTCCTCCTGGGAGCAGATGCGACGAAGGCGAAGGAATTGGGAATATGGGATGGCGTTTTTACAAGGGGCAGTGTGGGAGGTGGTGTAATCTAGGTAGCTGTGGGAGTCAGTCGGTATTTTGTAAACGTGCGTGTTGAGTCGGTCGTCCGAGATAGAAATGGAGAGGGAGGGAGGAGTCTGAGACTGTCCAGGTAAATTTGAGGTCTGGGTGGAAGGTGTTAGTAAAGTGGATGAACTGTTCAACCTCCTCGTGGGAGCACGAGGTAACGCCGATACAGTCATCGATGTAGAGGAGGAAAAGGTGGGGGTGGTGCTAGTGTAGCTGCGGAAGATGGACTGTTCCACATATCCGACGAAGAGGCAGGCATAGCTGGGGTCCATGCGGGTGCCCATGGCTACTCCTTTGGTTTGGAGGAAGTGGGAGGATTGGAAAGAGAAGTTGTTCAGAGTGAGGACCAGTTCAGTCAGTCGAAGGAGGGTGTCAATGGATGGGTACTGGTTGGTTCGGTGGGAAAGGAAGAAGCGGAGGGCTTTGAGGCCTTCGTAATGGGGGACGAAGGTGTAAAGGGACTGGATGTCTATGGTGAAGATAAGGCTTTGAGGGCCGGGGAAGCAAAAATCATGGAGGAAGTGGAGGGTGTGGGTGGTGTCCCGAATGTAGGTAGGCAGTTCTTGGACTAAGGGGGACAGGACCGTGTCAAGGTATGCAGAAATGAGTTCGGTGAGGGCAGGAGCAGGCTGAGACAATAGATCGGCCGGGGCAGTCAGGTTTGTGGATTTTGGGCAGGAGGTAGAAACAGGCGGTGCGGGATTGTGGGACTATGAGGTTGGAGGCGGTGGATGGGAGATTCCCTGAGGTGATGAGGTTATGGATGGTCTGGGAGATTATGGTTTGGTGGTGGGAGGTGGGGTCATAGTCAAGGGGGCAGTAGGAGGAGGTGTCCGCGAGCTGGCGTTTAGCCTCACAATATAAAGATCGGTGTGCCAAACTACCACCGCACCTCCCTTGTCTGCCGCTTTGATGGTGAGGTTGGGGTTGGAGCGGAGGGAGTGGTGGGCTGCACGTTGCGAGGGTGAGAGGTTGGAGTGGGTGAGAGGGGTGGACAGGTTGAGGCGGTCAATGTCGCGGCGGCAGTTGGCTATGAAGAGATCAAGGGCGGGTAAGAGGCCAGCACAGGTGGTCCAGGTGGATGGGGTGTGTTGGAGCCGGGAGAAGGGGTTGTCAGAGGGTGGGCAGGAGTCCTGGTTGAAGACGTAGGCGCGGAGGCAAAGGCGGCGGAAGAAATGCTCGATGTCTCACCGCGTGTTGAATTCGTTGATCCGGGAGCGTAGGGGGATGAAGGTGAGGCCTCTGCTGAGGACTGATCTTTCATCCTCAGAGAGGGGGAGGTCTGGAGGAATGATGAAAATATGGCAGGGCTGGGAGCTAGGACCTGGTCCGGGAGTGTAGGGGGATGAAGGTGAGGCCTCCGGGAGTGTAGGGGGATGAAGGTGAGGCCTAGAGAACACCTCTGGGACACCCGCACCAACCAACCAACCGCCCCGTGGCTGAACACTTTAACTCCCCCTCCCACTCCGCCAAGAACATGCAGGTCCTTAGCCTCCTCCATCGCCAGACCATAGCAACACAACTCCTGAAGGAAGAGCACCTCATCTTCCGCCTAGGAACCCTCCAACCACAAGGGATGAATGCAGATTTCTCCAGCTTCCTCATTTCCCCTCCCCCCACCTTTTCTCAGTCCCAACCCTCGGACTCAGCACCGCCTTCTTGACCTGCAATCTTCTTCCCGAACTCTCCGCCCCCACCCCCTCTCTGGCCTATCACCCTCACCTTAACCTCCTTCCACCTATCATATTCCCAACGCCCCTCCCCTAGGTCCCTCCTCCCTACCTTTTATCTTAGCCTGCTTGGCACACCCTCCTCATTCCTGAAGAAGGGCTTATGCCTGAAACGTCGATTCTCCTGTTCCTTTGATGCTGCCTGACCTGCTGCGCTTTTCCAGCAACACATTTTTAAGCTCTGATCTCCAGCATCTGCAGTCCTCACTTTCTCCTCAGTGGAGCTGAGCCAACAAAAAGATCTGCCATGATCTTATTGAATGGCGGAGCAAGCTTGACGGGCCAAATGGCCTACTCCTGCTCCTATTTCTTATATTTTTATGTTCTAACCATTGGCTCCTATTCCTGGTTCTCACTATTGTTTATTTAGCTTCTCTTCTGCCCTGTTGTACTATCAATAATCCCCTTATTTGCCCAGCCATTTCATCTCTCTCTCTCCGTCTTTCTGTCCATACCTATCCACTAATCTCTCCAGCAAACTCTTAACCACTAAAACCTTGTCTTCAGCACAATTTTTCCTAACTGCTGTCAGTTTGACCAAGGGTCACTGGACACAAAGCTTTTACTCTGCTTTCTCCTCACACATTAAATTTTGCCAGTAATTTCTGTTTTTGTTTCAGGTCTCCAGCATCTGGAGTTCTTTGTTTTATTAAATCTTTGGAGAAGCAGCCTATGCTTAGCTCCATACCCACATTCCATACACACTGAAGAAGGGCTTATGCCCGAAACGTCAATTCTCCTTCTCCTTTGATGCTGCCTGACGTGCTGCGCTTTTCCAGCAACACATTTTAAAGCTCAGCTCCACCGACCCGCCCACTCACCATTACCCTTAATTCCTTTACTGTTCAAAAATCTGTCCATCTTTGCCTTAAAAACATTAAATAAGGCAGCCTCAACTGCCTCACTGGGCAGGGAATTCCACAGATTCACAACCCTTTGGGTGAAGAAGATGCTCCTCAACTCAGCCCTAAATCTGCTCCCCCTTATTTTGAGGCGATTATCCCTGGTTCTAGTTTCACCAGCCAGTGGAAACAACTTCCCTGCTTCTATCTTATCTATTCCCTTCATAATTGTTTCTATAACATCCCCTCATCCTTTGAAATTCCAGTGAATATAGTCCCAGTCTACTCAAGCACTGCTCAATTCTGGAATCAACCGAGTGAATCTCCTCTGCACCCCTTTCACTGCCAGTATATCCTTTCTCAAGTAAGGAACCCTATCTCAAGTGTGTGATAATAAGCTTGAGAATGGGTGAGAATGGGTTGGCTGTGGTAAAATTAACCCATGTCACAACAGAACTTGGTGTGAGGATGGAATTAGTACCTAAAGTTATTGAACTTGATGTTGAGTCTCAGAGGCTGCAGGGTCCATGAGAGGAAAAGTGACACAATGCCATGTTCTCACCAACATTTCTGTTGCATGCCTGCTACAGTATTCCAGCAAGCCTCAGCACCTCCACATGTTAACCTTATGAGAATCCTGAACTAGGATTTCCAAGTCCCCTGTGATTCAGATTTCTGAAGCCTTTCCTCATTTAGGAAATATAAGAGGACTCTATTCCTCTACCAAAGCGCCTAACTTCACATTTTCCCACATTGTATTTAATTTGCCATTTCTTTGCCCACTCTCTAACCTGTCCAAGTCCTTCCGCAGTTTCCTTGCTTCCTCAACCAAACTTTGTGTCATCTGCAATCTTAGCTACAGTGCCCTCAATTCAGATCAATAATGTATAACATGAATAGTTGTGGTCCCAACACTCACCCCTGCAAAACTCCATTTTGAAAAAGATCCTTTTTTTCCCTAATCTCTGCCTCCCGCCAGTCAGCTAATCCACTATCCATACCCGTACCTTGCATCTAACGCCATGGGATCTTGTCTTATCTAACAGTCTCCTAAGCAGCACCTTGTCAAGGCCTTCTGAAAATCCAAATAGATCACATCTACTGGTTCTCCTTTATCTGACTTGCTTGTTAACTATACAAGAAGTCTAACAGATTTGTCAAGCAGGACCTCCCTCTGACAAAGTCATGCTGCAGCCCTATTTTACCATGTACTTCCAAGTACTCTGCAATCTCATCCTTGATAATGGACTTTGAACATTAACTCTGCGTTCTCCCCACAATGCTGCCAGACATCCAGAGTGAGCCAGATTACTGCCATTTGTCTTACAATTTTCAGTTGATCGATGAAATTAGGCCATGCATTATCCCAAAGTGGCAGGCAGGAATTGTACAGATACAAAAGTGTATCATCTGCCATACCAGGTAAAGACAAACAGGAAGGTATCCCTTTGTTCATGTCTGAAGCTTAGCACTGTGGCAACTTTTAGTACTGCCTGTCTCAGTGACCCTAAGCATCACATAAATAAAATGCGGATTACTTATGACAAATGCCAACACTTCCAGTCATGAGATCCCCAAACTGACGCCAGATCATCTGACCCAATGTCATGATACCCCAAACTTAAATCCATTCATCTTAACCACGCAATTCCTTTTTGGAAACCATGTGAATCTCGTTCCTCTAAATCTTAAAGTAGCATCCTGAGGCTTCAGAACCTATTAGTGGCCATTACACTAGCAGTGATCCAACTGTGAGATTGACTTTCTCCTCCCATAGTACAATCTTAATGGCAATGAGGTCCAAGGTCCGCTATCTGACGTTCTCAAATGTTACCATTTTATGTTGGGTCTATTGTAGCACTGGATTTGAGGACTTGCCCAAAAGTGAGGTCCTAAATATAGTCCCCAATTGTACTACATGGTAATGAATGGCTAATACCCTGCTACTAAAATAGCTTCTAATGTACAATTGAATGAGATGGAGTCACCATCTCATCCTGCTGTGTTATAATGGTTCAGGACAGGATTTTTGAGCAGTTATCCTATTCAGTACGACCTAGTCTATGATGAAGAAAACTCTGTTTAAATTCCATTGAAGAGCATTTCTGCAATAGACCCTCAGTGTGGAGATGTCCTGAAAGTGAATTACATTCCAGAAAATCATAACCAATGTAATTTAAGTAAACTCATGGACTGCACAAGTAAGGTTTTCCCACTCTTCAGAGGAGTGCACATAGTTTGGAGGGAGGGACTATGATTTAGGGGCCTGTTTGTCAGAGGTTACTGACCCACCATGATGTTTTTAGGGAGCTGGATTGCTTATACCTCTGGAAGGAGAGTCATCCAGAAACTCATAAGCCTGAAAGAAAACTGACTCATAGCCAAAACACACTGGGTGCTGGCTAAAGTGGTTGGGAGTTGTGGTGTAAAGGGTTAACTGTGCAGTGGAATTTGAACAATCTCCCCATGTCTGTATGTGCTTCTGACAGGTGCTCCAGTTTCCTCCTACAGTCTAAATAGGTGCAGCTTAGGTGGATCGGTCATGCTAAGTTGTCCATAATATCCAGGGATGTGCAGGCTAGGTGGGTTAGCCATAGTAAGTGCAGGTTTACAGGGTTACGGTGGATCTAGGTGGGATGTTCTTCAGAAGACTAGTGTAGATTCAATGGACTGAATGGAATCTATCTGTTCTGTAGGGATTCAATGATTCTTTGATTCTATACCTTTGCTCTAAGAATACCTATGAGCATGTTAAGAAGGAGTTATGTCATAGGCATATCAGATCACATAGAACTGGAGTCTGAGTCTGTAGGGTTCCAGAAGATGTCCTCCCTTACTAGCTCAGCTTTATAAAGTCTGTTAATATTCATTTACAAGAGTTATGGACCTGTGCTCACTGCATGGTAGCAACAAAGAGCAGACACATAGAACTGGAGGCAAGGGGCAAAGAATACCTGAAGTGAGGGTCATGGATAGCACAATGTTACGGATAGAGGACACCATTAGCCCAATGATCCAACCCCAGAAGCAGAGGAAAGACTTGAAGGGAAGCATAGCAACAATAGGAACTAATGAGCGATAGGAACTACTGAGCGACCCTCGTCAAGGCCTGCCGAGGTACCAATCCACAGAGAAAGAAAGCCCACAAAACGGTATGTGGCAAGAAATCATTAAAACATCAATGGCCACAGTGAGAAATGAATTTCAAGAGATCAGAGAGACAGACAGACAGAACCGCATAAAAGAGAAGACTCATACAATGCAAAACATATTAGAAAGAAAAGTATTTTGATTTCAATGTCTCACAAAGCAAATACAACTATAATAAAAAAAAAGTCTTGCCTTTCTCAGACCTTTTTGAGAAGCCCCTGGTCAGACCACACTTGGGTAATCTAGTACTGATGGTTTAGTCAATACCCCATTGCTTCAGGCCTTGACAAAGAGCCAGCTGAAGATCAGGTTAGGGTACTGGTGGATACAATCAGGTGCAGTGCTATGCCATTCTCTGCAGATAAGGTACAACTGAAGAAAGTGCAACATATAACCATGTAATTAAACCATTTAACTCCTGTTTCAGTTCAAGATAAAACTGCGCAAATTTTAATCTGCTTGACTGGGCTCAGGAAAATCATTGATTCTTTTCGAAATAATTTATTCCAAATCACAGATAATTGCCAATATGGTACCTTGAAAGAGGAGCTCATACAGGATGACATTTGAATAGGATTGTAGAATGAATCTCTATCAGGACTTTTACAATATAATAAAGATCTTATAAGCAGTTCACATCAAAACATATTTCTTCCCTAATGGGCACAGCAACTTTCACTGGGTCAGCCCACTTTGTTAAGCAAGGGCTACTAATTTGCCAGGAAGACAGTAGACACGGGGGAAGTGGTTGCTTGTCCCACTGTTGCTTCTTGATCATTACATAGATTAGATTACATTACAGTGTGGAAACAGGCCTGTCGGCCCAACAACACCGACCCGCCGAAGCGCAACCCACCCATACCCATACCCCTACATTTACCCCTAACCTAACACTACGGACAATTTAGTATGGTCAATTCACCTGACCTGCACATCTTTGTGACGGTGGGAGGAAACTGGAGCACCCAGAGGAAACCCACGCAGACACGGGGAGAATGTGCAAACTCTACACAGAGAGTCGCCTGAGGCGGGAAATGAACCCGGGTCTCTGGCGCTGTGAGGCAGCAGTGCTAACCACTGTGCCTCCGTGCCGCCCACATGGCAAAGACCACATGTAGTGATTGGAACCAGGTGGACCTTGTTGACTACAAGGTCCTTGATTGGGGTTGTTAACCTGGGCCAATCAGTTAGCCTTGGCCAACCAATAGCAACAGGGGATTCATAAAAGTAAAAGAAGAGAAAAGAAAATAAAACAAAAAAGAAAAAAAAACCCAGAAGTATCAGAGGTTCTCTTCACTCTGAGAGTTGGCTCTGAGGGAGCCAGTTCAGGAAAATAGGAAGAAACTCTGAGGGAGCCAGTTCAGGAAAAAAAGAAGGAAAAAAAACAGGGGATTTAGAATCTATTCAGTTCTAGGAACTGATTCTGAGCTGGCTGGCCACAGCTAATGTACTGTGCACAAATAAATAAAGGGAGATTTGGTGACAGGATACCAACCTCTGTACAGTTATTTCGCCATTACAATGCCAACCCTGCCTAACCAGCAATGTCATGCATGCCATAGGATAAACCATTTTGTGATGGTTTACTGAAGTAGCACTAGAAGATTTCAAAAGTTTCAAAATAAACCACTCCAATCTGCTACTGTTCAGGATTTAATGTTACTAAGGATTTTTCAGAGATATTCTTCTTAGGAAATGTGGTAATTCAATAATGCAAGTAGCTAATAAAAACTATTAAGTGCAAAAAATATGTGTGGGTCCAAATTGGATCATGCCAATAACTAACATTCAAAAATTTATCTGCAGATTTGGCAGGTTAAAACCTTAAAGGAAACACTAAAGGGGTATTTCAATCAACAAATCAAGGGCAAAGCTAAAGCTTCCAGAAATGCAGAATGTCTTGGCAAAGGTTCGAGTCTAACATCAAAAAGTGTTCAAACAGATCAGTTTTAAACAAGAATTAAAGTGGCCTAAGTACCTTAAAGGGCCTGCTAATCTAAAAACCCAACCAATGCAACCATGACTTGGGGGTTGGAAAAGAAAAAATTCGGGAAGAATTCCATAAATCCTATGCAGAAACAGCTAATGTTCTTATGCAATGGACACAACAAAGAGATACCTTGATTGAAGAAAACTCTTTCTTTTATGGAAGTATCCATGATCACAGTGATTTATTAGCTAAGGAAAACATTCTGTTACATTAGTGAGTTATAATCTTCTGTTTGAAAAAGAAAGTCTTGAAAGATAAGATAGAATATAGATCTTCATTCATGTTCGCAAAAGACTGTTATGGAGAAGGAAGCATTGTAAATGATAAAGATAACCTGCAGAGAGAATAGAGAAAAGGTTGAGAAAAACATGGGGAACTAAATGATTTGCCTACGTACCCCAGTCCTCCATATTAGCTTTTTACAGAATCCTGGTTGAGAAGTCTACTTAATTTCTTTATTAACGGCAATGAACTTCTGCTATCTAATGGAGTTACAGACATGCCCTTCACTGCAGAAAAGCTGCCTTGCCACTCTACCCATGCACTTACCCTCCCAGGTAAGGGAAGGTAAATGACAAGGGAACATATACATCTTATCTGGCCTCAAAAAAGACATTGCTGTTGAAGTTCAATGAGTCAAGCAAAAGAGACATGTGAATGTGGAGAAATGAAATGTTCATAGCTAAAGTGGTACTGTAGTAGAACAGTAGAAAGAATTAACTATATATTAATTATATCTTTATAGATATATAAAGTATCTATATCTACATATGTGTGTATACATGTCTGCATATACATACTTATATATAGCTACTACATATGAAGTATATATCACAGTAATGTCAGATCATGTGGAAGTGGATCTGGAACTGGAGACTGAATCTGTAGGATTCCTAAAGATGTCCCCTCTTGCTATCCTTTCAATGTTCACTAATGAGAGTGTACACAATTTTATTTACCAGAGTGGGAAGTCTATCCTCAGTGGATGAAAGTCCTGCCCTCAGGAGCCAGCAGCCCAACTGACGAGCCCATCAGAGTAGCAGGTACTGCCAGGACTGCAGCAAACCAAAGAAGAGCAGAGCTTTCCCAGAAAGGCAAGAAAAAAGCTTGTAGAGTGGAGAGATCTTCCATAGCCCAGGGTGGGGGGAAATTGGGTGTGGTGGAGCTGAGTTTTGAAGGGCAGATGTTACAGAAGGAAGAGGAGTAACATTCTGGGACAGTGACCCCAATGAATGTAGGACAGCGTCTCCCCCAGCCAAAACCACTGAATGAGTTGACACATCAACAATCTTACCCTTATTTTAGGCCATTAAAAATCAGCCTGCTATGCCTACTCATTTTATGGCCGGGCCAGTGTATTATGTGAGTCAATCAGCTTGCATATAGACCTAATTGAACACAAGTATTTATTTACATATGGCATGAGGAATTGTCAATTTTGGTAACTGCTCACCTTGCATATTATGTAGGTTAACTCAGGAATGGAATGGAAAGATGTTGGGTTAGCCACTTGGCATATTTCCCATATCCCACCCCACTCCCAGAACCATCCCTGACAGGGACATGTACATCCACAATCTCTCAAGATTACTTTTCCTTTAATCAGGCAAAATAATGGCTCTAATTTTACACATAAATCTGAGTGAAAACAGAATTTGAGCTTATTGGTCAGCTGGGCAAAGATTTGCTTCACAGGAACTAATAAATCAATGTAATTTCCTATATCTGATATCCATTATTCTGAGGGTTCTAATTAGTCTTGTCATCCATGACCTTAACCCAGCTCCAACTCTGACATAGATATTTCTCAGATCATAATAAAAAAAAGACAAAGTTAAAGTAAAAGCAAAAGCAAAACTCTCTTAACTGCCTGCTTCTCCTCAGGATTTCTGTCAATTCTCTTGAGGAAACACTTGCGAATATTTGAAACTTGGCATTATCAATTGAAAAGGTGCTCTGGCTAATGCATTTCATTTCAAAAAGAATTTCACAAGCAATTCTTTTCAGATTGGTAAAACAATGACAAGCATTGTTTTATGGAATGCCTTGTCAGGTTGCAAGTCTTTCTCCTTTCACCTAAAACTATTTCCTGGTTTTTATTCTTGACAAAAACAATGGCCCTCAATTCCCAGAGACTTTGCTTGATCTTTGGCTGTGACTTCAGCTGGAGATCAACAGTGTCCCGAAAGAGGCATCCTACTTCTACCACTTTCCTAAGTCATCCTCTGACGTTCCACTGGACAATTACTGCAGATAATTTAGCTAAAGGCCCTTTTTAAGTACAAATGAATTGTCCTCTATGAAAATGCATGTGTTTATCCAAAGCATATTTTATATGGGTTGAAAAACCAATTTAATAAAAATCTCTAACAAAATCCTGGGCGTAGGGGCAAATGATGGAGGAAAAGGGAAAATTGTTTCATGTTGGATAATATTGATCTGTTTTCCAAAAACATTCTAGTAGAGTCCATTCAGCCACAACAATTCATGCTCATTTCTGACAAGTTAGATTTCTGAAGATAGAGTTCCACTTTAGACACCAATAATCTGGGTAAATGCCTCTAAAAGTGTGCTTGTTTTTCAAAGTGACATACGTTCCTGAATTCTTGCTCAAAGGCATTTGTATACTAACAACTGAAGAATAAACATACCGATGAGTCCTTCCATGCTTTTAAGATCTTTGAGCAAGTTACATCTGCAATTCGAGTATTTCAAGCTATTGGAGAGTTTATAAAAAAGAAAATGAAGGCCTGAGGTCTCCCAGGTCTGGGCTAGGTGCCAAAACCAGCATGTTCACTCAGTTCCCAATTCTAAGAGCAGACCAAACATTCCATAAGTGCTCAGCTGCTCTCCTATGGTGTTATTCTTGGTAGGTTAGAGCATACATGGATAACAAAAGGAACATTATACCATGTAACAGACAGTGGTATGAAGTGATTTAAGATTTTAATGTTCATTTTAACCATAAGTTAATTGCAGTTAGATATTTTTAATCAACTTAGTCAAACATATTATGTCACTCCTTTGAAGCACATGAGATTTGAACCAAGACCATTCAGTTTTGAGGTAGGGACACAACCATTGTAGCCCAAACCCACAAGAGTCTTTTTGTTGCAGTTATAGACTGAGCTTGAGAGATTCAATCTAAAAGTTCACTTCTTGATTAATTACAAGACCCATTCCAGGTACAAGTATGTTTTTACTGGATTTATAAATTTCATTAGGTTCATCGTAACAAGTTTGAAGGACATCATACTTAATAAAAACAATGGATTTTCAGTTGACCATTTTGGAATATCAGTTTATGTCACTGGTTGACCAGGCACGTGTCTCTTGTTCTGTTCTATTGACTGAAGTTCTCTTCATTTTCAGTCTTCCCACAAAACCACTAAGAACCACCAGGTATTAATCGTTGCTATCCACTAGCCCCTGTGAATGATCAGAGACATTCTAAACTTCAACTGGCCTGCCAATGCATGAACAGCATGATATCATGATGTGGAGGAGCCAGTGTTGGACTGGGGTGGATAAAGTTAAAAATCATACAACACCAGGTTATAGTCCAACAGGTTTATTTGGAAGCACAAGCATTCAGAACACTGCTCCTTCATCAGGTGGTTGTGGAGTTTAAGATCATAAGACACAGAATTTATAGCAAAAGATTACAGCGTCATGCAACTGCAATGGCATATTGAACAAACCTAGATCGCTGTTAAGTCTTTCATCTTTTAGAACGGGTTGCAGATTTCGGTTCATTAATATGTAAATCCCAGAACTTCTTTTAAGTCACATCTCGAGATAACTTAAGGCTTTTGTTAAAAAAAAGGTGACATCTCAGCTCAGATAATGCATTAAAGGTATGAGGTTAGAGCCTGTCTATATCACAATCTTCAGTCAGACTGATTCTATTTCCAAAATGGAATTTAGAAAATATTACATGTATTGACTGCCTGCAGATTGTGCATTTTTTGAGCAAAATATAATGTATTTGCAAATGTAAGTTGCAAATACAAATTCATCCCATAAACTTACATGTGTGTATGCGTGCATGAGAGAAAGAGTGAGTGTGTACATGTGAGTGTGTGCGTGTGAGTATGAGTGCATGTGAGAGAGTGTGTGTTTGCATATGTGAAAGCTTGGTAAAGTGTGTGTGTGAGTGTGATGGAGAATAAGCCTGTGAGAGGATTAGTGCGTGGGTGTCAGTGTGGGGAGGGGCTGTTTGTGTGTGTATATGAGTGTGTAAGAGTGTGTGTATGTGTGCGCGTGTGTGTGTATGCCTGTGTATGTGTCTGTGAGAGAGAACGTATAGTGAAGTGGGGTCACCTGTAGTATGACATGAACTTACCTTCCAAAGATACACAAATCCAACACACCTGGATGTCCCAACGTATCAGACAATGGGACCCTATGTGAGAACCTCTATGGCTATGTCGAAGTCATCTTGAAGGAGAAAGTAAGGTCTGCAGATGCTGGAGATCAAAGTTGAAACTTTATTGCTGGAACAGCACAGCAGGTCAGGCAGCATCCAGGGAACAGGAGATTCGACGTTTCGGGCACAGGCCGAAGAAGGGCCTGTGCCCGAAACGTCGAATCTCCTGTTCCCTGGATGCTGCCTGACCTGCTGTGCTGTTCCAGCAATAAAGTTTCAACGAAGTCATCTTGAAACCCAGCGGACCTCCAGCTTCTGTCGCAACACTACAGATTCCTTACAGAAACTCGGCACCCACGGACTAGTCAAACTGAGAACATTCCTCGTCACAATGGACATTTCAGCACTGTACACCATCATCCCCCACAATGATGGCATCGTGGCAATAGCCTCAGTACTCAACACCAACAATTGCCAATCTCTGAGCACCGTCCTACAACTCATCCGCTTTATCCTCAATCACAACGTCTTCACCTTTGAAAACTAGTTCTTCATCCAGACACACAGAACGGCCATGGGGACTAAATTTGCACCCCAATATGCCAACATTTTTATGCATAGGTTCGAACAAGACTTCTTTCCTGCAAAGGATCTCCAACCAACACTATATACCAGGTATATTGACAACATTTTCTACCTCTGGACCCATGGTGAGGAGTCACTAAAACTACTACACAGTGATATTTACAGGTTTCATCCCACCATCAGACTCACCATGGATCACTCTTTAGTATCTGTTTCATTCTTGGACACATGCATCTCCATCTAGGATGGGCACCTCAGCACCTCATTCTACCGCAAACCCAAGGATAACCTCACAATGCTACACTTCTCTAGCTTCCACCCTAAACATATTAAAACAGCCATTCCCTACAGACAAGCCCTACACATACACAGGATCTGTTCAGATGAGGAGGAACGTGACAGACACCCGAAGATGCTCAAGGATGCCCTCATAAAAACACGGTACAATGTTCAACTCATTAATCACCAGTTCCGACGTGCCACAACAGGGAACCATAATGACCACCTCAGGAGACAGACACGGCTTGCAACTAAAAGGGTACCCTTTGTCGTCCAGTACTTTCTGGGAGCTGAAAGCCTATGTCATGTTCTTCGCAGCCTGCAACACATTATCGATGAGGATGAGCAACTTGCCAAGACCTTCCCTACGTCTCTACTTATACAGTCATAGAGTCATAGAGATGTACAGCATGGAAACAGACCCTTTGGTCCATCCCCTCCATGCCGACCAGATATCCCAACCTAATCTAGTCCCACCTGCCAGCACCCGGCCCATATCCCTCCAAACCCTTCCTATTCATATACCCATCTAAATGCCTCTTAAATGTTGCAATTGTACCAGCCTCCACCACATCCTCTGGCAGCTCATTCCATACACGTGAAAACGTTGCCCCTTATGTCTCTTTTATATCTTCCCCCTCTCATCTTAAACCTATGCCCTCTAGTTCTGGACTTCCCCAACCCCAGGGAAAAGACTTTGCCTATTTATCCTATGCATACCTCTCATAATTTTGTAAACCTCCACAAGGTCACCCCTCAGCCTCCGACACTCCAGGGAAAACAGCCC
>NC_057712.1:101891002-101914176 GCF_004010195.1 Chiloscyllium plagiosum | reverse complement strand
TCCATCTGCCACTTCTCAGCCCATTGGCTCATCTGGTCAAGATCCTGTTGTAATCTGAGGTAACCATCTTCGCTGTCCACTATACCTCCAATTTTGGTGTCATCTGCAAATTTACTAACTGTACCTCTTATGCTCGCATCCAAATCATTTATGCAAATGACAAAAAGTAGAGGGCCCAGCACCGATCCTTGTGGCACTCCACTGGTCATAGGCCTCCAGTCTGAAAAACAACCCTCCACCACAACCCTCTATCTTCTACCTTTGAGCCAGTTCTGTATCCAAACGGCTAGTTCTCCCTGTATTCCATGAGATCTAACCTTGCTAATCAGTCTCCCATGGGGAGCCTTGTTGAACGCCTTACTGAAGTCCATCTAGATCACATCTACTGCTCTGTTTTGTTACTTCTTCAAACTTCTTGCCTTTAAACAACTGCCAAACCTTAAACAGATGATTGTCCACAGCAAACTGCCCTGTCTTCAAGACAACATCGACCACAACACTGTCCAACTCTGTCACATCAACCACTGCAAGACATGTCAGAATGTCGACATGGACGCCACTATTACCTGTGGGGGACACCACCCACCATGTACATGGCAGGCAATCATGTGACTCGGCCAACGTTGTCTATCTCATACGTTACAGACAAGGATGCCCTTAGGCATGATACAAAGGTTCGACCAAGCTGACACTATAATGATGGATGAATGGACACTGCACTACAATCAATAGACAGGAGGGTTCCCTCCCAGTTGGGGAACACTTCAGCGGTCATGGACATTCAGCCTCGGATCTTCAGGTGACCGTCCTCCAAGGCAGACTTCAGGACAGGCAACGACGCAAAGTGGCCGAGCAGAGGTTGATAGCCAAGTTGGTACCCATGAGAATGGCCTCAACCAGGATCTTGGGTTCATGTCTCACTACAGGTGACCCCACTACATTATACACTCTCATACACACACAAGTACACACTCTTACATACTCATACACTCACGCAGAAACTCTCTTGTACACACGCTCTCTCTCTCACACACACACACACATCCACACACACACTTATACTCCATCACACCCACACACACACTTTACCAAGCTTTCACCCACGCAAACACACACTCTTTCATGTGCACTCACACTCACATGCACACATCCACATGCACACACACACTCTCTCTCATGTATGCATACACACATGTAGGTCTATGGGGTAAATTTGTAATTGCAGACTTATAATTGCAGATACATTCTATTTTGCTCAAAAAATGCACATTCTGCAGGCAGACAATGCAAGTTGTTAGTATTTTGTAAATTCCACTTTGGAAATAGAACCAATCTGACTCAAGGTTGGAATACAGATAGACTCTAACCTTACACCTTTAATGCATTATCTGAGCTGAGATGTCACCTTAAGCTATCTCAAGAAAGTCACTTAAAAGAAGTCCTGGGATTTACATATTAATGAACCGAAACCTGCAACCATTTCTGAAAGATGAAAGACTTCACAGCAATCTAGGTTAGTTCAATACATCATTTCAGTTGCATGACACTGTAATCCTTTGCTATAAATTCTGCATCTTATGATCCTGTCCCTACCCGATGAAGAAGCAGCGCTCTGAAAGCTAGTGCTTCCAAATAAACCTGTTGGACTATAACCTGGGGTTGCGTGATTTTTAAGCATGATATCAGTTCATGGTCACTCTTGGATTGGCTACATAGTGTCTTCCCATTTTTTTTCCGTCCCTTTAAAAGTAGTGGTCATCTTAGTGATATTGCCTCCTATTATCTCCTGATGTATCCTTGGAAATGCCAATCACTTTATAAGATCATCTCTTTTGTGACCATTTGTACTGCTTAGCTTACCAAACCCATAGATCTTTATCAAGGTCAGGTAGCACCAATGAACAATGCATGTGCCTGCTTAGATCCTGTAGTGTTAGCCCTCTTTATGCTTTCCTATCATCACAAATATGCCAATACATCATGACATTTAAATTGTTATGATCCTAGCTGATTGTACTACTCGGTGAAAATGAGTACCGCAGATGCTGGAGATTAGAGTCGAGAGTGTGATGCTGGAAAAGCGCAGCAGACCAGGCAGCATCCGAGGGGCAGGAAAATCGATGTTTCGGGCCCCTCATCAGGAATGATGACTAGACAGGTCAGATCTTAGAATAAAACCTGGCTTTATATATCATACACATAACTTTTTTATCTAGTTTCTTTAAGTTGTGCAGGTCATTGAAAGATATTTATGAGGCTGTAGATGTTCTTTAACAACAGGAAATTCTTGTATTACATAATTTGAACCTAGCTATAAATATTACAGTTAGAAAGACCTTAACATAAATATTGAATAAATTTCACCCTTTTCTCCCCCAATACTATCTTCCAGGAGAGACTCAAGTTCACAGAAATTATCCTATTTTAACTTTTTTAAGTTACTACTTAACTGACTTCTTCCAGTTATCTTTCCTGAACTGCAGAGATAATTTTATGATTTCTCACCAAGTTCAATAGCATTATCAATTCTGATGACCTAACGTTTTGCAATTCTGACAACCTTAAGATTTCTATCTCAAACTTTCCTGAATTGGAAGCTCCACACTAGAAACATGTACTGCTGCTTCAGTGACTTGCTTCTTCTGAACAGAATAAAAAGAATTATGAGGACCAAAATGAAAAACTTGCTTCTGAACTCAACATTTGATTCTTCTTGACTGAAGCTGTGTTTTCTGGTTTGAACTGAAAACAAAACTAATGGCTCAATTCGCTTAATCTGTTTACATTGCCTCTCATGATCCTAAAAGTGTAAATATCTTATTCTATTAACACTCCAGGCATTCTCTCAAGACGTTTTGGAATTTTTGCATTGAGGTCACTAAATTATATATGCTAATCCTTTTCAAACAATCTAAGTTCAAGAAAAGACAATAACATACAGTATTTCACATATCTTTCTTCACAGATTATTTTGAAAAACTTATTAATATCCCTTAACTACAAGAACCAAAAGAATTGCATTATTTTAAACAAATTAAAGTCAAGTTAATGATGCACAACTCACCGACAAAGTACTGCTACGTACTTAAAGTTGTAAAACTAAATTATTTTAAAACAGATTTGTGTCCTTGAATAAAAGTCCCTTACCTCACATTTGCTTCCATTAGATCAAGCCATAAAACAATGATAAACCCATGATCTCATTTTTGACTTGAGCATGTGGCTTTCTGTCTTACAATGACTGTTTTAAACAAGTCTACAAAATAATTTAATTCCACCACTTGCTTAGTCAAGTAAAAATAATTAATTATTGAAAAGTAATTCAATCCTATAATGGCCATTTGAATAGTCTGTCTTAACTGTAATAACCTTCCCAGAACTCTCTGGAGCCTTTGACACAGTTGCCATTTTTCCACTGTGACCCAGTTGCATGGGACTACTCTCATCTGGTTCCTTTATTATCATAGCAAGAGAATCAGTGTTAATGGTTTCTCTTCCTGCTTTCACACTGTTAACTCATGTGTTCCCCAAGGATCAATCTTCCTACTACTCACGTACATGCTGCCATTTAGGACACCAACCAAAGGCTCAGCATTTGTTGTCATTCATTTGTTGATGACACCCAGTTCAACTTCTCCACTACTTCTCGCAACTGCAGCACTGTTGCTAAACTATCAGGAAATCACTACTGTGTCAGCAGATGTTTCCTCCAATTAGGTTTTAGGAAAACTGACACCACTATTGTCTTTCCCACTTGACACTCTGTTCCTTAGTTGCTGCCTCCATGTCATTCCCTGGTGACATTCTGAGGGTAAGGCAGTTTGTTCACAACCTTGGTGTCACATTCAAACCTGGGATGAGCTTTCAGCTTCATATTTATTCCATCCCAATGATTGCCTGTCTCCCCCTTAACAACTCTGCCAGGCTTCACCATTGTGATCAACTGCTGAAACCCCCATTCACAGTATCTATCAGACAATGTGGACAAATGTCCATTATGTTCCCCCATAACAAAAGCAGGACAAATCAAACTTGGACAATTACAGCCCCACTACTCAGCTCTCAATCATTGTAAAGTCATAGGCCATGTCATCAAGCAGCATCTGAACCACAATAACCTGTTCAGTGATGTCCATTTTGGGGTTCTGCCAGGGTCTTTCGGCTCACAATCTCATTAAAGCCTTAGTTGAAACATAGATAAACCAGCTGAATTCCGGAGGTGCGGTGAGAGTGGTAGCCCTGAACATCAAGGCTACATTTGACCTAATGCAGCATCAAGGAGGCCTAGCAAAACTGCAATCAGTGGGAATCAGGGAACACTCTCTGCTAGTTAGAGTCATATTAGGTACACATGAAGATTGTTGAGGTTGTTCAAGGTCAGCTCCAGGACACCTCTGCATGAGTTCCTCAGGGTAGTGTCCCACGTCCAACTATTTTCAACTGCTTCATCAATGACTTTACCTCCATCATAAGGTCAGAAATGCTGATGATTGCACCATTCACAACTCCTCAGATACTGAAGCTGTCCAAATACAACAAAACCTGGACAAAATTGTGGCTGAAAAGTGGCAAGTAACATTTGTGCCATACAAAAAGCAAGCAATTAATCACCAAAAACAGCCAATCTAACCATTGCTCTTTGAGAGGCATTACCATGACTGAATCCCCATTATCAACATCCTGGGGATTTTCATTGACTAATAACTGAACTGGACTAGCCATGCAAATACAATGGCTACAATGGGGAAGTTATTAACTCACCTCCTGAATCCCCAAAGCCTACCCACAAGTCAGGAGTCTGATGAAATGCTCTCCATGTGCCTGGATGAGTTCAGCTCCAACAACACACAAGAAACTTGACACCATCCAGGGCAAAGCAGCCCGCTTGATTGTCATCACATCCACAAGCATTTCTCCTCGACTGACACCCATTTGCAACAGTTGTGCACAATCTACAAAATGCACTGCAGAAATTCAGCAAAGCTCCTGAGATAATACCTTCTAAACTCACTTCCATCTAGACCACTACCATCTGGAAAGATAAGGACAGCAGATACATGGGATCGCCACCATCTTCACGTTTCCCTCCAAGCCACTCATTATTGAGATTTGAAAATGTATCGCTATTCCTGCGCTGTTAATGGGTCAAAATCCTGGAAATCTCTCATTAACTGCATTATGAGTCCACCTGCAGCAAATAGTTGACAGCAGTTCAAAAACATAGCTCACTATTACCCTCTCTACAGCAAATAAGGTTGGGAAATAAATGCTGGCCCGCATCCTGCATATGAATTGTTTTAAACAGCCTTTGTTACATCGAGACTCAACGTTTCTCACTCTAGGTTTATCTCTCATATTCTGCCCTCTATATACTTGAGTGGATCCAAAACTCTACTGCTTAGAGGGACGGACATATTCGATTTGGTGATTGGCAATGAACCATGCTGCGTGTCACATCTCTCGGTGGGAGAGCATTTTGGTGACAGTGATCACAACTCCCTGACTTTTACTATACTCATGGAGAGGGATAGGAACAGACATAATGGGAAAGTATTTAATTGGGGGAGGGGAATTACAATGATATTAGGTAGGAAGTGGGGTGCCTAAATTGGGAACAGATGTTCTCAGCGAAATGTACAACAGAAATGTGGAGGTAGTTTAGGGAGCACTTGTTGATGGTGCTATACAGGTTTGGCCCACTGAGGCAAGGAAGGGATGGTAGGTTGAAAGAACCTTAGATGTCAAGAGATGTGGAACATGTAGTCAAGAGGAAAAAGAAATCTTACTTAAGGATGAGGAGGCAAGGATCAAACAGGGCTTTAGAGGGCTACACGATAGCCAGGAAAGAACTGAACAATAGAGCTGGAAGGGGGCATGAGAAAGCTTTAGAGAGTAAGATTAAGGAAAACCCCTAAGGTGTTCTACACTTATGTGAGGAACAAGAGAATGGTCAGAGTGAGGGTAGGCCCGATCAGCGATAGTGGAGGGAACTTGCGCCTGGAGTCAGAGGAAGTAGGAATGTCCTTAATGAAAACTTTGCTTCAGTTTTCACTACTGAGAGGGACCTTGACATTTCTGAGGACAGCATGAAACAGACTGATATGTTGGAACAGATTGATATTAGGAAGGAGGATGCACTGAAAATTTTGTAAAACATAAGGTTAGATACATCCTCCGGGCCAGATGGAATATATCCAAGGTTACTGCAGGAAGTGAGGTAAGAGATTGCTGCACCGTTGGCTATGATCTTTACATCCTCACTGTCCACTGGAATAGTGCCAGATGATTGGATGGCAGCAAATGTTATTCCCTTGTTCAAAAAAGGGAATAGGGATAATCCTGGGAATTACAGAATAGTCAACCTTAGGTCAGTGGTGAACAAATAACTGGAGAGGATTCTGAGAGATAGGACTTATAATCACTTGGATAACCATAGTTTGATTAGAGATAGTCAGCATGGCTTTGTGAGGGGCAGGGCATGCCTCACAAACCTTACTGAATTCTTTGAGGATGTGACAAAACACACTGATGAAGGTAGAGCAGTGGATGTGGTGTACATGGATTTCAGTAAGGTGTTTGATGAGGTTCCCCATGGTAGGCTCATTCAGAAAGTAAGGAGGCATGGGATGTAGGGAAATTTGGCTGTCTGGATACAGAATTAGCTGGCCCATAGAAGGCAGAGGGTGGTGGTAGATGAAAAGTATTCAACCTGGAGCTCGGTGACCAGTGATGTTCCACAGGTGTCTGTGCTGGGACCTCTGCTCTTTGTAATTTTTATAATTGACTTGGTTAAGGAAGTGGAGGTTAGGTTAGTAAGTTTGCCAATGACATGAATTTTGGTGGAGTTGTTGATAGTGTGGAGGGCTGTTGTCGGTTGCAACAGGACATTGACAGGATATAGAGCTGGGCTAATAAGTAGCAGATCGAGTTCAACTGGAAAAGTCTTAAGTCATTCACTTTGGAAGGTTGAATTTGAATGTAGAATACAGGGTTGAAATCAGGATTGTTGGCAGTGTGGAAGAACAGAGAAATCTTAGGGTCCATGTCCATAGCTCCCTCCAAGTTGCCACACAAGTTGATAGGGTTGTTAAGAAGGCGTATGGTATGTTGGCTTTCATTTGCGGGAGGACTGAATTTAAAAGCTGCGAGGTTATGCTATAGTTCTATAGAGCCCTGGTTAGATCACACTTGGAATATTGTGTACAGTTCTGGTCACCTCATTATTGGAAGGATGTGGAAACTTTAGAGAGGGTGTAGAGGAGATTTACCAGAATGTTGCCTAGACTGGAGGGCATGTCATATGAAGAAAGGTTGAGGGAGCTAGGGCTTTTCTCTTTGGAGCGACAAAGGATGAGAGGTGACTTGATAGAGGTGTACAAGATGATGAGAGGCATAGATCGAATGGATAACCAAAGACTTTTTCCCATGGCGGAAATGTCTATCATGAGGGGGAATAATTTTAAGGTAACTGGAGGAAGGTTTGGGAAGATGTCAGAGGTAGGTTCTTTACTCAGAGTGTGGTGGGTGTGTGGAATGCACTGCCAGCAGTGGTAGTCGAGTCAGATACATTAGGGACATTTAAACGACACTTGGATTGGTACATAGAAGATCGGACAATGAAGGGTATGTAGGTTAGTCTGATCTTAGAGTAGGATAAAATGACGGCACAATATTGAGGGCCAAAGGACCTGTACTGTGCTGTTTTGTTCTATATTCCAAGTTTTAACGTCCAAAAACTCCTGTAACTATCTCCCTCCCTATCTCTGCAATATTCTTCACCTCTAAAACCCTTTAAAGTATTTGCATTTCTTCAATTCTGTTCTCTTGTACATTTCCAAAATTAATTGCTCGGCTCTCAGTTGCCTTTATCTTCAGTTGCCTAGTTAAAGCTCTCCCTATAGCTTCCTGTCTCTTCACATCACTTTCCACCTGTAAAACACACATTAAAACCCATCTCTTTGAACAAGCTTTTAACCTGCCCACCTATATCTCTTTATGTGGCTCAGTGTCATACTCAGTTTTACAATGCCCCTGTGATGAACCGTAGAGAAAGTGAGGACTGCAGATCAGAGTCGAGAATGTGTTGCTGGAAAAGCACAAGAGGTCAGGCAGCATCTGAGGAGCTAGAGGATTGTTGTTTCAGGCATAAACCCTTCATCAGGAACCATGCTGTGATGAACAGTGGGTTATTTCATTACATTAAAAGGTACTAGAGAAATATAAGTTGTTTTGTGTTGTTGGGAAATAGTTTCTCCTCATCTCCATCATCCAAAAACTTCAAGTCATCCAAAACTCTGCTGGCCACATCTCATCCTGCATCAAGTCTAGTCTACCAATCACCCATATCCTTGTTGATCTATGATTGTAGTTATTTCACCAATACCTCATTTAAAATTCTTGTTTTGTGCTTAACTTTCCCCATGAACCTGCTTATCCCTATCTCTGAAACCATTTCCAACCAATGAAATAGATTAGAGGAAGAACACTGAAACAACAGCTGACACCATGGCTGCAACATTGCTCTGATTCAATATCTGATTAGCATCTCAGGTTTAAAATAGTCAGAGAACTCCAGATGAAACTTTCAGTTTTTAAGCAGGGGGGATGTGCAATAATGGTCATTGATCCCAAAACAATAGCACATTACTGATTAAAATGTGAACGTATGACAAATGGTAAATAAAATTGATGACTTACAAGAGCAGATAGCCAAATGGGAATTTGATGTTGCTGTGATAATGGAGACCAGGCAGCACTGAATACTAAATATTACTTGAGATCAGAAATTCAGGAAATATAGAGAAGAAATGAGAGAAAAGAGTTGGCAATATAGGTCCAGGTGTATATTATTACATTGCTGGACAGAATAGATGCCCAAGAAAAGTCTAAGAATCATAGCAAATAAAAATGGATACAATATATTCTAAAGACCAACAACTATTAGAAAAAATAAAGAAGAATGTATTTGTAAGGAAATTTAGGGAATTGTGAAGAATACACTGCAGCTATAATGTTAAATGTTAATTATACTGATATAATAGTAATCATGGGATAGTAATCATGTAAAGGGCAATGACGGCAAGAATTTCTGAAATGTGTCAATGAGCATTTCCTAGACAGATATCTTTCTGGTCCAATGAAGAAGGAAGCATTGCTGAATTTGGTTCTGAGAATGAAGTAAGTTAAGTATTTGTAGGGGATATCTGACAAGGACTGTGATCATAGAGCAAAAATATTTACGTAAGTGTTAAGGAGCAAAAATCAGAGTAAAGATATTAAATTAGGATGGCATTTTCATTTGTGAGACAACAGATCTAGCCCAGGTAATTGGAACCAAAAATCAGGAGTTAAAGCTGAAAAGGAGCAATGGACTGTGATTAAAGATGAGATGATTCAGCAACAATGGGGTATGTAAGGACATAACAAATAGGAACAGGAGTAGGCCATTCACCTCCTCAAGCCTACCGTGCCATTCACCGCGATTGTGGTTGATAAAGTCCCAACTCCTCTTTAATGGAATTCATCACAGCCCTTAACTCCATGATATCTCAAAGCTCCATCTTGAAATACTTTCAATGATCTAGTCTCCACAACTCTCTGGAGCAAAGAATTCCAGACTTCCAATACCCTCTGAGAAAAGAATTTCATTCAAATATTCATTTTAAATAAGTGTACCCTTATTCCAAAACTATGCCCCTAGTTGGTGATTGCCACACTAGGAAAAGCATCTTCTCAATATCTATAGCCACCCTCAAAATCTTGCATTTTTCATGAAGTATTTCATTCATTTCACTCTTCGAAATTCTAATGAACAAAGACCTAACCTCTTTCTTCCTCTCTCTTGCTCTTCCCATGAGAAGAATATAGAACAAATAAAGCCAGAATGCACTGGTTGGTGAAAGAGATCGAGACTAAGATGAAGCAAGAAAATATCCATTTGGCAGATGTTAAGTAGATAATACAATTGAAAACCAACCTGAATATAGGAGGTTCATATAGATGGTGTAAACAAAATGAAAGCAGTAAAGCAAAAGTATGAGAAGAAACAGTTAACATGAATGGGTATTCAAAAGTCTTCTCTAGTGTTACAATCAAGGTACACAGAATTGTTATGCTTGGAATTGTAACTCTAAGGTAAAATGAAGGAGATCATACAATTGTTCTGCAATATGCCTCGCAATAAACCTGAATGGTTTGCTTATTAGAGGTTAAAGGAAACACAGACTGTTTTCCTTGTTCAAAATTACGAAGATTCTAGAAAGAGTAGATGGGAGGAAATAGTCCCAAGTGTTAGTAAGGTGAAGAACTAGAAGTCACAGACTCAAAGTTGTCAGAAAAGGAACAAAATATAATATGCAAGATTTCTTTTCACATGGAATCGTTAAGATCTGGAATGTTTTCATGAGAGTGTGGTAAGACGGTGGCTTCCAAAACGTTATTGGATAATTACCTGAATAGAAAATGGGGAATGGGGAATGGGGGCAAGTGTATATGGCATTGGTGGTGTTACCATTGTGGAGAGAAGACAGAGACATGATAGGTGCGAAATGATGTCCTTCTATGAAACTGAATCTGCTGGAAAGCTTCTAATTATGAAGGTAATTGATTTTCTTTTGCTAATTTTCTCTCCCCTCTCAGTAATGCTGATATCTGCTGAGATCTGAGTACATAAGCATAGTCAGTCTACAGCAGACCACTCAAGTGGCTATCATTCATTCTCATGGCAAAACAATGGGGTCAGCAGGCTATTGTAATGTTTTCAAGACAGAATTCATAAGGCTTCTGAAAACTAAAGAGATGTAGTGATATGGGGAGTACATGTGAAAATGGTGTTGATTTTGTTGGATGGTAAAGCAGTCTCGAGAGCTGAATGGTCTCTTGCTCTATATTTCAATGTTCTACTGTCTTCCTAGCTAAGGAGTCTGAATGTTAAACATTATCTTTACTAAATGAACCACAATGACAGTCAAATGCTCCCCTTTAACCTGTTCACCTTTATTTCCTTAATAAAGGCACAATACTGCAGATGCTGAAGATTGGAAATAAGATCAGAAACTGCTGTTGAAATCAGCAGTCCTGGCAACATCTGTGAAGAGAGAAAGGAAGTTCATGTTTCGAGTCCTTGGTATGACTCTTCCTTGGTACACCATCCAAGAAGTCTGAGGAAGTGTTATATTGGACTCAAAAATGTTAGTTTTGTTTCTCTCCCCACAGCTGCTGTCTGACCTACTGAGTTTCAATAGCATTTTCTGTGTTTTTTATGCGTGTTTCTCTTTCGAATCATTGCATGCCTTTTATAAATATAGTCAACGTTTAAAATTGTATAATAACTTTCAATGTTTTTGTGTGGTTAATGCTTGTCTCAAAGCAGCTAAAGTTTGCACATTCTCCTCTACATGGGTTTACATGGGTTTCCTCCGGGTGCTCTGGCCAGGGATCTGAAATAAAAACATTTGCTTGATAATATTTTAACTTTTTCTAACTCTAGTTACTTGACCATGTAAAGTTAGGGGAATATTTACTAAATTTACATATTATGAATGCAGATAGTGATTATTTTCCCATTATTTAATATCCATTGGTGGATTGTTAACACCAGTATGTTATTAATGTATGTTATTAAAGTCTAAATGTTATTGCTGGAAATAAAGTCATGAGCACTAAAAAGACTCTTAAGGAAATATTTATCATTACTTAGGGGTCTGTGACAACGCTAACAGTAAATATACCCCATTATAATTATTCAGTCATATTGGGAGCCCAAGTGCTAATTAAAACCAATAACATTCTTTTGTGATAACAAGGTTCAATATAGTTTTATTTTGCACACATATGGAACAAATGAAGTTTCACTCCAAAGTGATAAAAAGAAGAAATACATCACCACCACATTACTTCTTCGGCATGTTGTTTTTTCCCCTCTAGTTCTGCTTTCCTGGTTCTGCTCTTCAAGATGGCGTGCATGCCAGGGATTAAAACATGTGCCACAAGTTTGCTTGCTGAAATCTATGTGTGGGCAGTGCCTTTACATGCTCAAAGGCAAGGTTGACCTTAAAATACTGTTTTAACACAGTATTTTATCAATATTACCTCCATCATTATTTCTTTCCATTTGTTTATTAATAATAAGTGGCCAGGGGTAAGCAACAAAGGGAGATAGTAGGTGTTATCTTTTCCTAACTTTGCATGAGTCCTCTCCTCTTGAAATGCATCTGCCACAGATTTCACATTCATTGTACCTTTGCATAAATGATTCAAAGTCCATTTTAATGGACAAGGAGCCATATTTCCTAAAAACTGTTAAGATATTAGTGTTTATTTTCTTCACAGTGACTCAATGGTTAACACTGCTGCCTCACAGCACCAGGTTCGATTCCAGCCTCGGGTGACTGTCTGTGTGGAGTTTCCACATTCTCCTCATGTCTGCAAGGGTTTCCTCTGGGTGCTCCGGTTTCCTCCCACTGCCCAAAGACGTGCAGTTTAGGTGGATTGAGCAATTTAGCATGGCCATTGTGTCCAGAGATTTGCAGACTAAATGGGTTAGCCATGTAAAATGCAAGTCGTAGGAGGGGTGGATTTGGGTGGGATGCTGTTTGGAGAGTCGATGTGGATTCAGTGTGGCCATATTGCCTACTTCCACACTGTAGGGATTCTATGATACTCCACAACTTGTTCTCTGCCTGAATGCAGGCAATGTGCTGTGACATTGTTTTTACTATGTGTACAGAATGAAGGCAGGACCTGAGTCTGCCCCAGCTGGAAAAGACAGCTGGACAAGTCTGTTCCATCCACAGGAGTAGATTCAATGGCTGAGCTGATTACTACACATTCTCACCGACCCATGATAAACTTTTGCTTCTTTGCATCTGAAGATCCACTGTAGGTCTGGAGTCATATGTAGGTCAGATCAAGTAAGGATGGGAGATGGCGCATTAGTTTTTACAAGAATCAGTGGTAGATTTATGGCACTGTGACTAAGATTAGCTTTTCGTGCCATACTTGTTAATTTAATTTAAAATTCCTCCAAATACCTGGGTGGGATTTGAAACCACACTGGCAGCATTATCCTGGGCCTCTGGTCTATTTGTACAGTGACATTATTGCAACACCAAAGCCTGACCATGTACATTTGAGAAAATGTCAAAAGTGTTCTGTTATGAACATGGACAGATAGAGTTGAGTACAATTACATCTTACAAAGAACAAATGCAAGTCAATAGTGAAATAAAATGAACTGAATGTAATGTGCTTTACTCTCATATATGTTCACAAGTAATACTTTGAAGCAATCTGTAAAATCATCAGAGTCCTATGTCATATTTACAGGACAATTCAATACTGTACAACAATTATCATTTCATTCTTGTTTTAGATTTAAGTTTGATTTCAGTTTATGTATTGTACTTAGCTTTGGTCTCCTCCCATGAATCTTTGGAAAAGATTTGGAGGAGGACCACAAGATTAATTCCCAATTCAAAGCATTTCAGTTACCAGAAAGCGTCAGAAAATTGGAGCTGTATTCTTTAGAAACTTTGTGGCAATTTGATTGTGATTTTGCTTCTGTGGACCAATTTTTACAACTGGGCAGGTTATAAACTAGCAGCAGTCTTGCCAAGTAAAACCAGAATTGATTTGCTTTTAAGTTTTGTCTTGGCCAGAAAATAGTGGGCCTGTGGAACAGGTCGCTGGCTCATGCAATGAAAGCTATTCCCTATTTTACTTTAAAGGAGAAGTGGCTAGGACAGAGATTACCTCATTCAAAAGCTATGTTCCCTTTAATATGTTGTTTAATATGACTACATGGCTTCAGATTGGTGGGGGGTATCTTATGATAGGCAAGGCATCACAAATACAGGGGATAGGCTAGGAAGATTTTTCATCAGTTCTGTATTGTCGAATGCAAAATCTTTATACCATACACTTCAGGTCAAGCAACTTTTCCTGTTACTTTTAATATATACCTTGGCCCACAAGCTATAATTTTAATGGCAGCACTGGGAACTATTTTGCATCTCAGAATAAATGCTAATTATATGAAGTAGTGTTTAACAGATGTGAATTACGAAAGTGCCATTCTTTATATGTGGCCAGCCAAGCCAACACGTGCTGATGGCCAATTGTGGTGTATATCATAGCTAATTTATTTTTCTCTTCTCAGCTAACTTTAGAAGATTCTTCTTTTTGATGTCTGCTTTCGAGAAGCAAGTAGCATGGGAAATATAGTGATTGTAATGAGATCAGCCCAGTGGACTTCACAGAATATGAGTTCTCTAATTGGGGCTGTTAATCTGGTCCAATCAGGGAGCCCTGGCTGACAGATAAGAATAGAAGTGTCAGACATCCTGTTCACTCTGAGACCTGGCTCTGAGGGAGCTGGATCAGAGAGAAATACTCTCCATGTGTAAACAAAGGGTAACTTGGTGAGGAGATACTGAAATTATTTCAGCAGTGATGTGAGAAAAGTACACAACTGAAGAAATTCACTTACAACAGTCGTCTTTGAGTTGGGGTAAGTATTTCTGGCATCATGCTGGCATTTGAGAAGCTTGACTCATTCAAAACTGCCATCAAAGACTGGGTTCAGTATGTGGAAAGAGTACATTACTTTTTCTAGGCAAATAAGATTGGGGCAGATGAACAGCAACAAGTAATTCTCCTAACAGCCTCTGAACCCAGAGCTTTATCGGTTACAAGGAGCCTAACTTTCCCAAAGGCACCAGATACCAAATCCTTTCAAGAGTTGACAGATTTAGTTAAGGAATATTACAAGTCCAAGCCTCCTCTAATTCTGAGATGCGATTGGTTTTACTCATCAATTCGAGAACCAGGAGAATCGATATTGGGATTTTTGACGAAGTTATGGTGACTGGCAGAGGCATGTGACTTTGGTTTAACCCTGAATGAGATGCTGAGAAACTGGGTGGGTATGTGGGATTAATTATGTGATCATACACAAGCACCAACTGGCTGAAGCCCAACTGGTCCTCAAACAGGCACTACAACTGGCTGTATCATTGGAAAATGTGGCAAGTGGAGCACATCAATTGCAGGATACTCCAATGGAAGTGGCCACCCTCCCCTGTCCAACTGAATATGGGGAACACCACTTGAATGAAGGTAATTGCATAGCCCCACTCAGGACATATCCTGATCAAAGGGAGTCTAGGTCAGTCCATGGTAAAATCCCAAAATAAAGCCAAGCCTTGGCCAAACGGTTAAAATTTTCTCCAGGATCTGGGACAGAAGGCCATTGCAGGTGCTGTCAGTATGCAGACTCGAGACAGCAGAAGTGTGCCACTAGACCTAAGTTGAGTAAAATAACTCATAAGCCAGTATCCAGGAGAGTGCACACCCTGGTTTGGAAAGATTAAATTGCTGAGCAACATCCAAATCAGAATCATCAAACTAAATATCTGGTTAAATAGTCACCCAGCTCTAATGGGGATTGAGACAGTGTGGCCATTTCCGTGGTTACAGAACCATTCTTTAACATAATTCACCCTGGACTCCAAAATGTAAGTTTATGCAAGACCTGAGCTACACTGAGAACCTATTCCAGGGAACTGCTACAGATCAATGATTTGGAGATGCCGGTGTTGGACTGGGGTGTACAAAGTTAAAAATCACACAACACCAGGTTATAGTCCAACAGGTTTAATTGGAAGCACACTAGCTTTCGGAGTGACGCTCCTTCATCAGCTGATAGTGGAGGGCTTAATCCTAACACACAGAATTTATAGCAAAAATTTAGTGTGATGTAACTGAAATTATACATTGAAAAATTGATTGTGTGTTAAGCCTTTCATCTGTTAGAATACAGTGATAGTTTCACTTTCATGAAAGAAGTGAAACTATCATGGTATTCTAACAGATGAAAGGCTTAACAGACAATCAGTTTTTCAATGTATAATTTCAGTTACATCACACTAAATTTTTGCTATAAATTCTGTGTGTTAGGATTAAGCCCTCCACTATCAGCTGATGAAGGAGCGTCACTCCGAAAGCTAGTGTGCTTCCAATTAAACCTGTTGAACTATAACCTGGTGTTGTGTGATTTTTAACTTTGCTACAGATTAAGGGTACTTCAAGTTCGATCTCTTATGAGAAGCAGCTGGTTCAGTTATTACTGATTGTAGTAAAAGGCTCAAGCCTAAACTTGATGGGCAAAATTGGTTGAGAAATATTCACCTAGATCAAGTTTTCTCAATTAGAAAAATGATTGTCTGAGTACAGTCCTAATTAAATATCTGGAGGATTTTCAGCAAAGTCGACCAAGGGAGGGGCTACCAAAGGAGCCAAGGCTACCTTCCATGTTGACCAGGAAGCAATTCCATGATTCTGCAAGGTCCACATAGTGCCATTTGCATTATGGGCAAAAGTAGAGACAGCAATCAGGAGGCTGGAAAGCAAAGGAAGTATTAAACCTATCCAGTTTGCGGAATGGACAGCACTGGTCACACTGATTATGAAGCCTGATAGCTTGGTTTAAAATCTTTTTTGTGGCAGGAGTTGTCCTTCACAAAGCTGGACATGAGGCATGCTTACTTGCAATTGCAGTTAGATTTGATTTATTTTGATTCGGCCTATTGCTGTCATGTGAACTGAAGTATTGTGAAAAATGTTGTCTTAAGTGCTTTACAGGCAGTTTGTGCTACACAAGTGCATCAGGGTAACAGAACTGAGTGCAGCATACAGTGTTCCAGCTGCTGAAGAGGTGCACAGAGAGATCAACATTAACATTAAAGAGGTCCATTCAAAAGTCTGATAACAGATGAGGATTCCCAGAAGTAGACTACAATTAGTACCCATAAGAGTTTGTACCAATATATGAGACTGCCATTTGGGGTAGCGTCAGCCTGTGCTGAGAAGACCAATTAGGAGCACTTAGAGAACTTGGCCATAATAGTTAAACATTTCGCCCACAGGTATGTGCCTTAGAAGGGAAAATTTTCCAGTTGGAAAATAAAGTGAGGGTGATCAAAAGTGCCCTGGCTTCCACATCTGTACAAGAGCTTGGGCTGGTGAACTATTGCAGGACGTTCATACATAACCTGGCCTGCATCCTGGCAGATAGCTTCCCAGTCAGATCTGGAGTCAGGCAAGGCTGCCCTCTCTCTCTCTCCTGCCTTGTTTGTGTGCTGCATAGAGCCATTTGCCGAGTCCATCAGGAAGGATGTGAGCCTGAGAGAGGTGACTATTCCTGGCAGCGGGGGCCTGCAGGTTAAGGCCTCCCTGTACATGGATGATGTCGCCATTTTTGCTCGGTTCCGCTGTCCGTGCACAGACACTTGAGCATATGTGACCAGTTCGAACGGGCCTTGGGGCCAAGGTCAACCAAGGCAAGAGTGAGGACATGCTCTTCGATAACTGGGCCGACCAATCTTTCATCCCCTTCACCGTCAGGACTGACCACCTGAAGGTTCTGGGTATTTGGTTCGGAGAGGCTGGGGTGTGCGCCATGTCTTGGGGGAGCGTATCAAGAAAGTGAGGAAGAAACTGGGCAAATGGAAGCTACGGTCGCTCTCCATCGCAGGTAAAAACCTAGTCATCAGGTGTGAGGCACTGTCACTGTTGTTATATGTGGCACAGATCTGGCCTATTCCCAGAACCTGTGCCGTCACAGTCACCCAGGCCATCTTCTATTTTATATGGAGATCAAAGTTGGCCAAGGTCCAAAGGGACTCGATGTACAAAGCTCTGGGCAACGGGGGAAAAAACACATCAAATGCCACCCTCACCCTGATGGCCACCTTTGTGTGTGGCTGCATCAAGTGTGCGTGGATCCCTGGTACGCAAACACCAAGCGTCACTACATACTGAGGTTCTACCTGTCCGTGTTGCGAAGGATGGGCCTGGCCTCGCTACCGCAGAACGCTCCGAGTAGTTGGACTGTTCTGTATCATCTGTCCTTTGTAGAGAAATTTATGAAGAAAAACACCTTTGACCACAAGTCCATCAGGAAGTGGTCAACACATAGTGTCCTTGAGACCCTTCGGGAAAAGGAGAGGGCGGATCCTATCGAGCGGTTCCCTGAGCAGACTGTCAAAGCCATTTGGCAGAATGCCTCATCGCCAGAACTTTCCAAAAGCACCAAGACATGGCTTGGCTGGTGGTGAGAAGGGCTCTGCCTGTGAGATCCTTTATTCAGGCCCGGACTCTCTGCCGCACCGCACGCTGCCCTTGAAGCGGCTGTGGAGGGGATGAGACTGTCACACACCTCCTTCCGGAATGTGCCTACGCAAAAGAAGTCTGGAGATGAATGCAGTGGTGTTTGTCGAGGTTTGTCCCGAGCAGCTCCGTGATGCGGGACTCCGTGCTCTACGGTCTGTTCCCCGGGACGCACACTGAGACGAACATCAACTGTGCCTGGAGGATCATCGTCACACACCTCCTTCCGGAATGTGCCTATGCAGAGGAAGTCTGGAGATGAATGCAGTGGTGTTTGTCGAGGTTTGTCCCGAGCAGCTCCATGATGCGGGACTCCATGCTCTACGGTCTGTTCCCCGGGACGCACACTGAGACGAACATCAACTGTGCCTGGAGGATCATCAACTCGGTGAAAGATGCTCTTGGTCTGTCCAAAATCTGTTGATCTTCCAGCTGAAGGAGTTGACCCCGACTGAGTGTTGCGGACTGGCACCTTCCAAGGTCCAGGACTACGTGTTGAGGGATGCGCTGAAGCTTGGGGCAGCTGCTGTCAAGGTGCGGTGGGGAAAGACCACCATGTAACATCTGCCTGTCAAAGAACAGGGGGCCCATGCAGTAAGTGAGCTCTGCTGACGCCGCAGCTAAATATATGGATAGTAAACGTACAGACCTGTATATACAAATGATTACTCGATCTTTGTATGCAAAGAAATGGAATGTTTACGTATGTATGGCATGACCAATTGTCCAGATCATCAAAATATTTTTATGAATAAAGTATATTTTTGAAATAAAACGAAGCTTTGCATCAACTCCTAAAAAAGGGTTGGCTTTGGAAATGGTCACATAATCAGGCCATAGCTATTTCTTCACTCCCCTGAAAGCTGTTATCCTCCAAAGTGTTGGCAGACGATGAGATTGGTATTGATATGCGATGCCTCCCCATATGACATTGGGGTAGTATTAGCGCATTGGTGGTCAATAGCGTATACATTCAGGACTTTGGCTAATGCAGAGTGTAAATATAGGCAAAAGTGAGGACTGCAGATGCTGGAAATCAGAGTTTAGAATAGAGTGGTGCTGGAAAAGCACAGTCGGTTAGACAGCATCCGAGCAGCAGGAAAATCGATGTTTCAGGCAAAAGCCCTTCATCAGGAATCCTGATGTTCCTGTTCCTGAATCCTGTTCCTGATGAAGGGTTTTGCCTGAAACGTCGATTTTCCTGCACCTCGGATGCTGCCTGACCTGCTGTGCATTTCCAGCACCACTCTAATCCAGAGTATAAATATGCCCAGATAGAGAAAGAAGGTTTGGCAGTCAGATTTGGAGTCAGGAAGTTCCACCAGTACCTTTACAGACATAAATTTATTCTAATAACATAGGTCTGCTTAAAGAGGACAAGGCAGTACTGCCCATAACTTCAGGCAACATTCAGCGATGCGCTCTAATATTAAGTGCGTATAATTACAAGTTGAAACGCTATCTGGGAGGCCAAATAGCAAATGCAGACGTGTTGAGCCACCTCCTGCTGACAGATACAACACTGGAACAGTCTGTAATGGTTATAAATTTTCTGGACCGACTTCCAGGGAAGACCGGCATTTATTGTCCTTAATTATCCGCTTGGAATGTGAAGCTGAACAATGCTTGTTCTGGTGGTGGTGCTCCCAGAATATTATGAGATAGGTAAGTCCAGACCCAGGAATAAAATAATATGGTGGTGGTGGTGGTTGGTGGTGGTGGTGATTGCGGTGGTGGTGATGGCGGCGGTGGTGGTGATGGCGGTGTGGTGGTGGTGGTGGTGATGGCGGTGGTGGTGGTGTTGGGGATAGGGTGTTGGGGTTAATGAGGCAAGGTTTGCAGGCAGACCAGAAATTGCTGAAATTATCGGCAAACAGACAAGGTAATCAGAGTCGGTCGATGTTTGCCTGTAATTTGAGTGCCATCTGCAGAATGCAGAAAACAATCCAATGGACAGGCAGTTCAATTATTTACATATTGTCAAGTGCTAATTATCTCCTTCTCAGGTTCGAAATCTGACTTGAACTGTGTATACATGGTTTCCAGAGTTTCCAGGACAGTGAAGCCTAAGCTGAAATAGAGACAAAATAAAAATGCCGGAAATGTTCAGCTGCTAAGATAGGGTCAAGTGGCGATGCATTGCCAGAGGCAATCAAGGTTACCACTGTACTTACTCTCTCCAGTTCAACTTCTTCCAGGAATCTGCAGGCCATAGAGTCAAAGAGTCATAGAGATATACAGTATGGAAACAGACCCTTCGATCCAATGTGTCCATGCTGACAAGATATCCCAACCCAATCTAGTCCCACCTGCCAGCACCTGGCCCATATCCCTCCAAAGTCTTCCTATTCCTATACCCATCCAAGTGCCTTTTAAATGTTGTAATTGTACTAGCCTCCACCACTTCCTCTGGCAGCTCATTCCATACAAGTACCACCCTCTTAAGTGAAAAAGTTGCCCCTAAACCTATGCCCTCTAGTTCTGGACTCTCACACCCCAGAGAAAAGACTTTGTTTATTTATCCTATCCATGCCCCTCATGATTTTATAAACCTCTTTCAGGTCACCCCTCAGCCTCTGATGCTCCAGGGAAAACAGCTCTAGCATATTCAACCTCTCTCTATCGCTCAAATCCTGAAAACTGGCAACATCCATGTAAATCTTTTCTAAACCCCTTCAAGTTTCACAACATCTTTCCAATAGGAAGGAGACCAGAATTGCATGCAATATTACAACAGTGGCTGAACCAATGTCCTGTACAGCCGCAACATGACCTCCCAACTCAATAATCTGATGAATAAAGGAAAGCATACCAAACGCCTTCTTCACTATCCTATCTACCTGTGACTCCACTTTCTGGAGAACCTCACAATCAACTACCAGTCTATCTCACTGGTCATAGAGTCATAGAGATGTACAGCATTGAAACAGACCCTTCGGTCTAACCCATGCATGCCGACCAGATATCCCAACCTAATCTAGTCCCACCTGCCAGCACCTGGCCCATATCCCTCCAAACCCTACCTATTCATATACCCATCCAAATGCCTCTTAAATGTTGCAATTGTACCAGACTCCACCACATCCTCTGGCAGCTCATTCCATACACGTACCATCCTCTGGTGACTAAGTTGAAAATCACACAACACCAGGTTATAGTCCAACAGGTTTAATTGGAAGCACTAGCTTTCAGAGCGTCGCTCCTTCATCACATACACAGAATTTATAGCAGAAATTTACAGTGTGATGTAACTGAAATTATACATTGAAAATTGATTGTCTGTTAAGCCTTTCATCTGTTAGAATACCATGATAGTTTCACTTCTTTTATGTGTAAATCTCAAAACCTTTTTTTAAGAAGTTGCATTCTCAGGTTAGCTGTTAACAATGGTGATAGCGAGACAATATGTTGAAGGTTCTGGATTAGTGGTGCTGGAAGAGCACAGTTTCAGAATGGAGTACAATAGGTGAGTGGGGAAGAGGATGAAGGTGATAGGTCAGGGAGGAGGGTGGAGTGGATAGGTGGAAAAGAAGATAGGCAGGTAGGACAAGTCATGGGGACAGTGCTGAGCTGGAAGTGCTGAGCTGGAAGTGCTGAGCTGGAAGGTGGGGGAAGGGGAAATTGCTATTTCTTCTGAATTGCCTTGATGAGTGCTAGATGAAAAACTTTGATAAAATGTTTCATTTTCCACATATATTCTTTGCTCCCCAACAACTACTTGAATTTGAAGTACTTTTGTGGTTGAGTGGAATTACAAAACAGTGATGTAAAGTCATTGAGACTGTTCAGAAAACAACTTACAACATCATGCTTGGCCCTAACTACAATAGTTACTAAGATGCCCACGATCCGGAGAAACTCATGAATAGATGTGATCAGCTTTATCGGGCTTTCATATGAAATGCTAACAAAACTCCAAACGTCATAACTTGTTACCCACGGACAGGTCTCAGAATGGCTGCCAGCTGCAGAATTCAAAACAACTAGCTAAACTGAAATGTCAAATTAAAGTTTTAAGAATAATTCAATGCCATACCTTATATGCACAATAAACTAACTCTAATGACTGTTGAACTTTGAACACTGATAATGTAAAGACACTAATCAAATGATCAGTGCAGATTTCTATCTCTTTTTGTGGGATGTGGGTCTCTCCAACAAAGACAGCATTTGTTACATATCCCTAAATCCCATCAGCTTGCCATCTTTTTGATCTGCTGTTATCAGGTACTAGTAGGTACAGTTAAGCGGGGAGTGCAAATAGAAAGTGAGTTCGAAGATTTTGACCCAGTAAGAATGAAGGAACAGTGATATAGTTACAAATCAGGATAATGTGGCATGGAGGATTATTTGCTGGTGGTGATGTTTCTGTGTGTCTACTGCCCTTGCCTTTATATATGGTAGAGGTGACAGTCTTAGCTGGTCTTGTCAAGACATCCTATGTCTGGGTGGTGAAGGAAGTGAATTTTGAAGGTAGCAGATTGGGTGTGGATCAAGCAGATTGTTTTGTCCCGAATGGTATCAAGCTTCTTGAGTGTTGTTGGAGCTGCACGCATCCAGGCCGTTGGGAAGTATTCCATCACATAAGATCGTTAGCAATAGGAGTATAGTAGGCCATTCAGCTTATTAAGTCTGCGCTGCTATTGGATGAGATCATAGCTGATCTGACAATCTTCAATTTCACTTTCCTGTCTTTTCCCTATGACCCTATGTTTAAAAATCTCACACCCTGAGTTGTGCCTTCTCGATAAAAGCAAATTACTGTGGATGCTGGAATCTGAAACCAAAAGAGAAAATGTTGGAAAATCTCAGCAGGTCTGGCAGCATCTGGCAGCATGTTTCGAGTCTAACTGACCTTTTGTCAAAGCTAAATAAAAAGGGAGAAATAGCGAGGTATTTATACTAGAGAAGGTGAGTCATGGCTCCATAAGCAAAGATAGCAATAAAGAGGTGATAATGACAGTGCATAGAGAGATTATAGGGAGATTAGGAGCTGTGAATGACCA
>NC_057712.1:101867384-101890933 GCF_004010195.1 Chiloscyllium plagiosum | reverse complement strand
TAATCATCTGAAGTTGTTGAATTCAATGTTGAGACCGGCAGGCTGTAACGTGCCTAGTCGGAAGAGGAGATGCTGTTCCTTCAGTTTGCGTTGAGCTTCACTGGAACATTGCAGCAGGCCAAGGACAGACATGTGGGCATGGGAGCAGGATTGGGTGTTGAAGTGGCAAGCCATGGGAAGGTCCAGGACCTGATTGCTTACAGACTGAAGGTGCTCAGCAAAGCGATCACCCAGTCAGCGTTTTGTCTCTCCGATGCAATAGACCAAATTGAAAGAGGTATAAGTGAAACGCTGCTTAATCTGAAATGAGTGTTTGGGGCCTTGGATGGTGAGCATGGAAGAGGTAAAGGGGCAGGTGTTGTACCTTCTGCGATTGCATGGGAAGGTGCCGTGTGTGATGGGAGAGGTGTTAGGTGTGATGGAGGAGTGGGCTAGGTTGTCCCGGAGGGAGGGAACGATCTCTGTGGAATGCAGACAGGGGGAGGGAAGGGAAGATGTGTTTAGTGGTGGCGTCGTGTTGGAGTTGGCGAAAATGGCAGAGGTTTATTCTTTGCATGTGAAGGCTGATGGGGTGAAAGGTGAGAACAAGAGGGAGGGGAGCGAGGGGATGAGGGTCATGGCACGGGAGATGGAACGCACGCTGTCGAGAGCCCTATCAACAACTGTAGGTGGAAGCCATGGTTGGAGAAGAAGGAGCACCACTTTGGAAAGTGGCCTCATCGGAAAAAATGCGGCGGAGACGAAGGAGCCTTCCACCAGCCTTCCCTCCCCCTGTCTGCATTCCGCAGAGATCATTCTCTCCCTCCAGGACAACCTAGCCCACTCCTCCATCACACCTAACATCTCTCCCATTACACACGGCACCTTCCCATGCAATCGCAGAAGGTGCACCACCTGCCCTTTTACCTCTTCCATGCTCACCATTCAAGGCCCCACACTCATTTCAGATTAAGCAGCGTTTCACTTGTACCTCTTTCAATTTGGTCTATTGCATTTGTTGCTCCCAATGTGGTGTCCTCTATATCAGAGAGACAAAACGGCGACTGGGTGATCGCTTTGCTGAGCACCTTCGGTCTGTACGCAATCAGGTCCCGGAACTTCCCATGGCTTGCCACTTCAACACACAATCCTGCTCCCATGCCCACATGTCTGTCCTTGGCCTGCTGCAATGTTCCAGTGAAGCTCAACACAAACTGAAGGAACAGCAGCTCATCTTCTGACTAGGCACGTTACAGCCTGTCGGTCTCAACATTGAATTCAACAACTTCAGATGATTATCCCATCTTGACCCCTCTGTTTTCATTCTGCTCTGTAGTTTTATTTCATTTATTTTAGTTATCTTCTTTTATTTTATAATTTTTTTCACTGTTCTGTACCTGGTCATTCACAGCTCCTAATCTCCCTATCATCTCTCTATGCACTATCACCTCTGTATTGCTATCTTTGCTTATGGAGCCAAGACTCACCTTCTCTCAGCCTCATGTAAATACCTCGCTATTTCTCAATTTTTTTAGCTTTGACAAAGGTCAGTTAGACTCGAAACATCAGCTCTTTTCTCTCCTTACAGATGCTGCCAGACCTGCTGAGATTTTCCAGCATTTTCTCTCTTGTGCTTTCTAGATATTGTACAGGTTTAGGCAAGTCAGGAAGTGAGTTATTCACCTTAGCATTCATAGTCTCTGACCTGGTCTTGTAGCCAAAGTATTAAATGGCTAATCCAGTTCAATTTTTTGTAATTCTCAGGATGTTGAGAGTGGGAAAATAAGCAATGATAATGTATTAAATATCAGGGGAACTAGCTAGATTCTCCTTTGTAGGAGATGGGCATCACCTGGTACAGACTTTCAACTGGATTTTCTAGGGAGTGTCAACCACATGCAGATTGCTACTCACATCATTTATTTATGCAAACAAAAGCACACCACATTTCTGATAGGAGATTCCAATCAGGGATCCTCCACTTCCTTCTAACAGGCCCCTTATAGAGCAGAGCTGTTGAGGGAAGGTAAACTAGACCCTTCTTTTTACATCAGTTGCTGTATTGTGTAATTTAATCTGCTGTCAAATGGTAAGTATAGAGAGTAATTGTTAGGTTAGAAGATTGAGTAAGCATGGGGCCAGGTTCATAAAGGGAGAGTGCATAGGTATGTAGGGTACCAGGTGGGTAGGGTGCCACAGCTCATAGAAAAAGAACCATTGACACTAGGAGAAGGTAAATAGCATTCAACTCATTAAATTTGCTCCACCATTCAATAGGATCATGGCTGATCCTCTCTCAATGTCACATGTCCACTTTCTCTCCGTATCTCTTGATGTCTTTAAAATCTAAAAATGCATTCATCTCTTTTTTGAATATATTCAATGACTTAGCTTCCACACCTTTCTGTGACAGGCAATTCAACAGGTTCACTACCCTCATTTCAATCCTAAATAGTCTACCCTGTCTCCTGAGACTCGAGACTCCCTAATGTAGGTCAAGTCGAACCAATCTCTCCTTATAAGACAGCCTGATGAACTTCCACTGCACTCCCTCTATGGCAACTATATCCTTTTTTTTAGGTAGGGAGACCAAAACTGTATGCAGTACTCCTGGGTATGGTCTTACCAAGGTCCTGTAAAACCGCAGTAAGACATCCCGCCATCCAAATTTAATTTCTCTTGCAATAAAGGCCAAAATACTATTTGGCTTTCTATTTGCTTGTTGCACCCGCCTGTCTCTGACTAGTGTATAAGGACCCCCAAATCCCTTTATACATCCACACTTCCTAAAATATCACCAATGAAATAATACTCTGCCTTTCTGTTTTTCACTTGCCAAGTGTACACCTTTACATTTTGCCACATTGTACTTTCTCAGTTATGTGTTTGCTCACTCACTCAACTTATTTAAATCATCTTAAAGCCTCCCTGCATCCTCCTCACAACTCGCAAGCTTGCCTAGTTTTGTATCATCAGCAAATTTGAAAACATTACATTTGTTTCCTTCATCCAGGTCATTTATTTATATCTACAATAGCTGAGCCCAAGCATTGATCTTTATAGTACCCCACTAGTCACTTCCTGCCAGTCGGAAAAAAGACACATTTATTCCCATGCTCTGTTTTCAGTCCTTGAACCAGTTCTTGATCCATGAAAATGTATTGGCTCTCATCATTGGCTTCTGAAAATTCAAAGTTAAAAATCACAACACCAGGTTATAGTCCAACAGGTTTATTTAGAAACAATTGCTTTTTGAGCGCTGCTCCTTCATCAGGTGGTTGTGGAATGTATGGTCATAACTCACAGAATTTATATCAAAAGTTTACACTGTGATGCAACTGAAATTATATATTGCAAAAGACCTGGATTGTTTGTTAAGTCTCTCATCTGTTAGAATGACCATGTTGGTTTCAGTTCTTTCATATGTAAATCGCAGAACTTTTTTTAAAAGTTACATTCTCAAGTGATCTATAACAATAGGTGCCATGTCATCTCAGATAATGCACTGAAGGTGTGAGGTGCCCTGTGTGAGGCTGTCTTTGCCCCAATGTTCAGATTGATTATAATCTAAAAAAGGGAATTACAGAATCATACATGGATTAACATAGTTTTTGAGCAAAGTAAAATATAATTCTGCAAGTACAAATTAACCCTACAAATTTATGTGTATATGTGTGGAGGGGGGAGGGGTATGAATGTCTGTGAGAGAGTATGTGCATGTGTATGTGTGAGAGTGTGAGTGTAAAGCGGGCATAAATCTGTGAGAAGGTGTGTGTGGGTGTGAGTGTGAGTGCATATGTGTGAGCATATGAGAGAGAGCTTATATATGAGAGAGGGTCTGTGTGAGTGTATGGGTCTGTAGGTGTGTGTGTATGTGAGAGAGAGAGTGAATGTGTGTGTACGTGTGTGTAGTGCAGTGGGGTCACCTGTAGTGTGACATGAACCCAAGGTCCCGGTTGAGGCCATCCCTATGGGTACCGAACTTAGCTATCAGCCTCTGCTTGGCTACTTTGCTTTGCGGCCTGTCCCGAAGTCCGCCTTGGTCACCTGAAGGTCCAAGGTCGAATGTCCTGGACCGCTGAAGTGTTCTACAACTGGGAGGAAGTACTCCTGACTGTTGATTGTTGTGCGGTGTCCATAGCCTCTGCTCGGTCTCGCCCACACGCACCCTCTCACAGACCCATATCCCTTTACACTCACACTCACACACATACACAAACACACTCTCTCTCACAGATGCTCATAAACCCCCAAATGCACACGCACACACACGTTTTTGTAGGGTGAATTTGTACTTGCAGAATTACATTTTATTTTGCTCAAAAACTGCATGAATCTATGTAAGATTCTATTTCTAAAAAAGGGATTTACAGAATCAGTCTGAACATTGGGGCACAGACAACCTCAAACAGGGCACTTCACATCTTCAATGCATTATCTGAGATGACATGGCACCTATTGTTAAAGTTCATTCGAGAATGTAATTTTTTAAAAAGTTCTGTGATTTACATATGAAAGAACTGAAACCATCATGGTCATTCTAAAAGATGAGACTTAACAAATTATCCAGGTCTTTTTCAATATATCATTTCAGTTGCATCACAGTGTAAACTTTTGCTATAAATTCTGTGTCCTATGATCTTATGCTCCACAACCACCTGGTGAAGGACAGCACTCTGAAAGCTAGTGCTTCCAAATAAACCTGTTGGACTATAACCTGGTGTTGTATGATTTTTAACTTTGTACACCCCAGTCCAACACCAGCACTTCCAAATCTGAAAGTTCAGCTCCTCCACATCTACTGTTTCTCCCTTATCTAGTAATACTTACTAGTAACATGCTCAAAAATCTCCAGAAGATTTGTTATGCATGATTTTCTTTTCATAAAACTATGCTGGCTTTGTCCAATTCCATTAATGTTTTCCAAATTTTTTTTGTCTTTTATTATAGGTTTTAGCATTTTCCTCTCTACTGATGTTAGGTTAACTGGTCTGTAATTTTCTGTTTTTTTCTCTTTCTGTCCTTCCAAATAGTGGGGTTACACTTTCCACACTCCAATCTCTAGGAACTGGTCCAAATGAGTCCTTGGGGAGAAATCTCAAATCTGGGCAGGGAGAGGTGTTGGGTAGTGTATTGAGTATAAAGGCCAATGTCGAGTTCACCAGCAGTGAAGGGGCCCATTGTGTCTTGCAGGTATTACAAAACACTTTGAACTTGTGTCCACTTGTTCTTGATCCAGTTAAAACTGCGAACAGTTTCTGCCCGTCTATTCTATCCAGTTGAAAATTTCAATCAAATCTCTTAGCCTTTTCTCTCCAAAGAAAACTTGGAAATATTGATTATAAAACTTAGCTCAATTTGACTCATGGCCATAAGGGAAGCTGATTTGAAATAAATAAACATTTTTTTTGTCTTAACTGAGTACATTACGTGGGGCAGAGTGGCTACTGAATGAGAAACACAGACGACCTATGATTGTACACTTCATGTAAGCCTGGCAACAGATGGAAAACATACGATTGAATCATGTCGCTGGTCTCTATTACTCACAAACAAATGTACACAGCCAACTAGTTAGGAAAACACATCATAATTTAACCATTAATTTCCTCTTCCAATCTTCCAACTGTATTCGCTGCACCAAATGTGGCCCACTCTATATTGGAGAAACTAAACGCAGACGAGGCAACCGTTTTGCAGAACACCTCTGATCTGTGCTCAAACATGACCCCAACCTTCCTGCAGCTGGTCATTTTAACACAGCCTCTTGCTCGCATGCCCATTTATTTGTCCTCGGCATGCCACAGTGTTCCAGTGAATAACAGCACAAGTGATGATTCATCTTCAAACTTGACACTTTACAACGTTTTGGGCTCAACATTGAGTTCAACACCTTCAGATTGTGAACCCATTTCTTCTCTTTCTTTTAGCTTTGCTTGTTACATTCTCTGTCACCCTCTCTGCCCTCCCCCCGCCCCAGTGGGATTGTCTGTTCTTTCCAGTCTGGCATTTAGAGGCACCATTATTCTGCCATACTCATATTCTGATCACTTAATCTGAACTATCAACATCCCCTTTCTCCAATTCCAACCTCCTCCCCCAACTATTGCATAAATACTGCCCACTCCATACTTTACCAGCTCTGATGAAGAGTTATCTAGACTCAAAATGTTAACTTGCTTACTCTCGATGCCTGCTGCCTGACTTGCCGTGATCTCCAACATATTTTGTTTGCAATTTAACTTCAAACTTTCTGGGACTCCTTGGGGTCAGCAATCTTACACCACCCTGCTGCTGAGGGTAGTTGTTGCCACCTCAGCTGTGACAGTCAGCTCCTGTCTAGATCAACATATGACATCAGAAGCGGGGTTCCTCTGGCAGAAAGCACACTGAGCACTGGTGAGCAGATTGAAGGGGTGATCATTTACTGGAATAAGGTTTGCTTTTTATTTTGTTGGTAAGATGTACCGAGAATATTTTGCACTTCATTGGTCATGTACAAATGTTCAAGCACCTAAATCTGGCTTGGCAATTTTTCAGCTGTGTGCTTGGAGTAGTACTTAGCAAAGCCATGTGGATATCTGGTTGCAATGGTTTCACAACAAAGAACATTTGAAAGCTATCTGAACCATTTCTTTGGACAAAAGATTTGTCAAAACATTTTCATGAAAACTATCATTTTGATCTAAAAATCCACTATTAGCTAGACCATCCATATACAGTATGAATTGCAAGAACACAAGAATTGTTAAATGAAAAAGACCAAAGTCCACTTTGTTGGTCTTCTGCCAATCTGGTAGTTGCATGGTGCCACCATATTGGAATGGTTGACTAGCAGTACCATTGCTATTCACTAAGTTAGAATCACTGAGTCATAGAGATGTACAGACCCTTCGGTCCAACTCGTTCTTGCCGACCAGATATCCTAACCTAGTCCAGTCCCATTTGCCACACTTGGCCTGTATCTCTCTAAACCATTCATATTCATATATTCATACTGATGCCTTTTAAATGTTGTAATTGTACCAGTTTCCACCACTTCCTCTGGCAGCTCATTCCACACATGCAGTATCCTCTGTGTGAAAAGGTTACCCTTTAGGTCCTTTCTAAATCTTTCCCCTCTCACCCTAAACCTAAGCCCTCTAGTTCTGGACTCCTCCATCCCAGGGAAAAAACCATGTCTATTTAGGAGAAAGTGAGGACTGCAGATGCTGGAGATCAGAATCAAGAGTAGGGTGCTGGAAAAGCACAGCAGGTTAGGCAGCATCTGAGGAGCAGCAGAATCAATGTTTCAGGCAAACACCCTCCATCAGGAATGAGGCTGTGAGCCGAGGGGGTAGTGAGATAAATGAGAGGAAGGGGGTGTGACTGAGGGGAAGGTAGCTGAGAGTGCGATAGGTAGACGGAGGTGGGGATAATGGTGATAGGGTCGGAGAAGAGGGTGGAGCAGATAGATGGGAAGGAAGATGGACAAGGAGGACAGGTCATGAGGCAGGCGCCAAGTTGGAAGATTGGAACTGGGATAAGGGGAGGGTGGAAATGAGGAAACCGGTGAAACGGCATCAATTACACCAGTTTCTTCATTTCCCCTCCCCCAGCTTATCCCAGTTCTAACTTTCCAACTCAGCACCGCCCTCATGACCTGTCCTACCTACAAAGAACAAAGAACAAAGCAAATTACAGCACAGGAACAGGCCCTTCGGCCCTCCGAGCCTGTGCCGATCCAGATCCTCTATCTAAAGCTGTCACCTATTTTCTAAAAGATCTGTATCCCTTCACTCCCTGCCCATTCATGTATTTGTTTCGATACATCTTATAAATGACGCTAGCTTTCCCACTGCTACCGTCTCCTCTGGCAATGCGTTTCAGGCACTCACCATCCTCTGCGTGAAGAATTTTCCCCGTATATCTCCCTTAAGTCTTTCCCCTCCCACTTTGAACTTGCGACCCCTAGTAATTGGGTTTTGGTCTCTAGGAAAAATCTTCTTGCTATCCACCCTGTCTATACTTCTCATGATTTTGTAGGCCTCAGATCAGGTCCCCCCCTCAACCTCAGTCTTTCTAATGAAAATAATCCTAATAATCTATTCAACCCCTCCTCAGAGCTAGCATCCTCCACACCAGGCAACAACCTGGTGAACTTCCTCTGCACCCTCCCCAAAGCATCCACATCCTTTTGGTAATGGGGCAACCAGAACTGTACACAGTATTCAAAATGCAGCTGAACTAAAGCCCTATATTGTACAACCGTCACTGACCTGCCAACTCTTGTACACAATACCCCATCCAATGAAGGAAAGCATGCCATATACCTTCTTGACCACTTTACTGTGGTGTGTTGCCACCTTCAGGGAATAATGGACATGAACACCCAGATTTCTCTGTACATCAAATTTCTCCAGGACTTTTCCATTTACTTATTAAATTTTTTTTCTCTCTGATGAAGGGCTTTTGCCCAAAACGTCGATTTTCCTGCTCCTTGAATGCTGCCTGAACTCCAGTGCTTTTCCAGCGCTAACCTAATCTAGAATCTTTTCCATGAACTGTATAGATCACTCTTGAATAGAATCTTCCAAAATATATCACCTCACATTTGCCCAGCTTGAACGGCATGGTGGCTCAGTGGTTAACACTACTGCCTCACAGCACGAGGGTCCCAGGTTCAATTCCAGACCCAGGCGACTGTCTGTGTGGAGTTTGCACATTCTCCCCATGTCTGCGTGGGTTTCCTCCAACAGTCCAAAGATGTGCAGGCCAGGAGAATTGGCCATGCTAAATTACCCATAGTGTTAGGCAACTAGCCACGAAACGACACGACCAGCTATCCTTAGTAGCCACACACACAGATGACAAGCAACATGAATTCGACTGGGACAACACTATTATTATAGGACAAGCCAAACAGAGAACAGCCAGGGAATTCCTAGAGGGATGGCACTCATCCACGGATTCAATCAATATGCACATCGACTTGGACCCAATATACCGACCACTGCAGCGGACAGCTGGAACTGACAACCGAAAGTGGCAGATTCAAACCACTACAAATGTTGTGGTTCTGTAACCACAACAACGAGCACCCGAGCTACAAATCTTCGCACAAACTTTGAACCACTACAAATGCCGGAGGAAAGATCACAGAAGCGCTTCACAGGAGTCTCCCAAGCACTGAGGGTGTCACCTAGACAGGGGACGAAACGTCTGCAACACAAACTCCCAGCTTGGCGAACAGAACCACAACAACGAGCACCTGAGCTACAAATTTTCTCACAAACTTTGAATAGTATTAGGCACGTTAGTCAAAGTGAAATAGGTCTGGGTGGGTTACTCTTTGGAGGGTCGATGTGGACTTGTTGGGCCAAAAGGCCTGTTTCCACATTGTAGGTAATCTAATCTAAGCTCAATTTCTCTGTCCATCTCTCCAATCTATCTATGTTCTGCTGTATTCTCAGACAGTCACCTTCACTATCTGCTACTCCACCAATCTTGGTGTCGTCTGCAGACTTGCTAATCAGGCAACCGATACCTTCCTCCAAATCATTAATGTATATCACAAACAACAGTGTCCCAGCATGGGTCCCTGTAGAATACCACTGGTCACAGGTCTCCATTTTGAGAAACTCCCTTCCACTACTACTCTCTGCCTCCTGTTGCCAACCCAGTTCTCCATCCATCTAGCTAGAACACCCTGGACATCATGCGACTTCACCTTCTCCATCAGCCTGCCAAGGTGAACCTGACTTACTAAAGTCCATGTATATGACATCTACAGCCCTTCCCCCATCAATCAACTTTGTCACCTCCTCAAAGAATTCTATCCATCTTCCTTCCCACCTATCTGCTTCACCATCCTCTCTGACCTATCGCCATTAACCCCACCTCCGCCTACCTATCACCCTCTCAGCTACCTTCCACCCAGCACCACCACCCTCTCATTTATCTCTCCACCCCCTCAGCTCACAATCATCATCCCTGATGAAGGCTCTTGCCTGAAACATCGATTCTCCTGTTCCTCGATGCTGTGCTTTTCCAGCACCCCACTCTTGACCATGTCTATTTACCCTCTCCATGCCCCTCATGATTTTATAAACCTCTATAAGGCCATCCCTCAGCTTCCGATGCTCTGGGGAAAACACCCCAGCCTATTCAGCTTTTTTCTGTAGCCCAGATGGACCATCCCTGCCAACATCCTTGTTAATCTTTTCTGAACACTTTCAGTTTCACAACATCCTTCCAATAGGTGGGAGACCAGACTTGCACACAGTATTCCAAAAGTGGCCTAACCAATGTCCTGAACGATCGTAACATGACCTCCCAACTCCTCTACTCAATGATAAAAGCAAATTACTGCGGATGCTGGAATCTGAAACCAAAAGAGAAACCAAAAGCTTTGACAAAGGGTCAGTTAGACTCGAAACGTAGCTCTTTTCTCTCCTTACAGATGCTGTCAGACCTGGTGAGATTTTCCAGCATTTTCTCTTTTGGTTCCTCTACTCAATGCTCTGACCAATCAAGGAAGCAATCCAAATGTCTTCTTCACTATTCTGTCTACCTGTGACTCCACTTTCAAGGAGCTATGAAGCTGCACTCTTTGTTCAGCAACACTTCCCAGGACCTTACCATTAAGTGTATAAGTCCTACACTGATTTGCCTTTCCAAAAGGCAGCGCCTCACATTTATCGAAAGTAAACTCCATCTGCCACTCCTCAGCCCACTGGCCCATCTGATCAAGATCCCGTTGGAGGTCCACTACACCTCTAATTTTGGTGTCATCTACAAACTTACTAACTATACCTCCTATGTTCACATCCAAATTGATAAGTAGCATTGTCTAGATTAGCTGTTTTTGACTGAAGTGTGATTTCTTTTTGATAATGAAGCTGTATCATAATTCAAAGCATGGCAACAAAATGTGCCAGGATTAAAAAGTACTAACGTGGATCCTGTCCACTGCCATACAAGGTCATTCTGCCAAAGCAGAACACAGTCTATCTAGCGAGTTATATCAACTCGCAAATCAGATTATCGTGGAATTCAAACTTCACAGAGGAGAACTTGACACTTTGCAAACACTGCATAGAAAGTAGGATGTTAATTCAAATCCACCAGAGATTTGCAATACATGGGAAAATAATATGTGAGACCTGCTGACGTCTGTTGTCTTTTCGCCCACATTTATTTCAACAGCTTTGAGAGTTTTTTTTCTCGTGAGTTATGATAGATGTTGCCACCCACCTTACTTCTTCCTGCTTGTACTTCATACAAAACATCTTTGTTATTTCATATAATCAGATTCAGAGACCCTGTTACAGCTGTGTCTTTAAGAACATTTGAACAGCGTGGATCCTGCACTTCCCAGGCTTCCAGGAACTAAAAATAACTACACAAAAATCTCTGTGAACTGTCCGAGGGACAGGCACATTTGATCCTAGCAAAACAGCAGAGCACAGTATTTCTTCCATCAAAGCCTGTGATTTCAAGAGTGCAGTTGTGACTTTTTGCAATAATCTTGAAGGAATCAGTATTTCTTTCAGGAAAGAGTCATAAAAGTATTCCATAAACAACTGTCCTTAGAATCCACATGCCTTTTGACTCACAAAAACAATAGTCCTTTCACATATTTGCAGTAGCTTGCCAAAATTTTAACGCTGGTGTTTTGCTCATTCTTTCTTCCAACAGCTCTTTCATATCTACAGCATAAGGTCAATCGCCAAGACTCAAGATCGTACTTGTAGAAATTGCAATCCAATTTATTCCTGGTTGCCATTTTCTCTTACTTTGACTGATTGGCACTGACCAGACCTTAAACATGATCATTTATGTTTCATCCTATTTATCCATTTGATAAATGTCATTTATTGTAATCAGCTGTCTATTAAATTTGCTTGATGAAGCAACTGCTTTTATTTTTCTGAAATGCACACTTCAATCTCAGGCGTGACCTTTCATTGGACTTGCCTCGCACAGTGCCTTGTTCAGTAACCAACATATAGAATACACAGTTCAGAGGTGTGATAAAATATTCTCCACTCACTTGGATGAATGCAGCTGCTGAACCACTCAAGAAGCTTGATACTATCCAGGACCAAACAGGGGCCTGCTTGATTGGAACTACATCCACAATCTTCAACATTTATTCCCTTCACTACCGTGACATAACAGTGTGTTATCACCGACAAGAAACTGTAGTAATTCATCAAGGCATCTTCAATAGCGCCTTTCAATCTGGCTACCTCATTGCCGAGAAGAGGTGCAGATGCCTTGGAATACCATCATGTGCAAGTTCCCCTCCAAGCCATACATCATCCTGACTTGGAACTATAACATTATTTTTTCATTGCTGCTGGAGTAAAATCCTAGAACTCACTCTCCAACAGGACTATGGGTGTGCCTGCAAAATGTGAACTGCAGCCATTCAGGAAGGTGGCTCACCACCAACAGCAATAAGGATACATTCACCTTCCTGGAGCCACTCATAGCATCCTTACAATGTGGAAGCAGGCCATTATGCTCATCAAGTCCATACTGACCCTCTGAACAGCATCCCACCCAGACCCACACCATCCCTGAAATCCTGTATTTCCACCTAACCTGCAATTTATAAGCAATTTAGCATGGTGAATCCACCTCAACAGCACATCTTTGGATGAAGGAGGGAACTGCAGCACCCAGAGGAAACCCACACAGACACAGGGAGACACAGACAGTCACCCAAGGGTGGAATTGACCCCAGGTCCCTGCCATTGTGTGGTAGCAGTGCTAACCACTGAGCCACCATGCCACACTGATGTCACAGTAATGCAAAATAAAATATCTGACATACACAGCACCAAAACTAAATAAAATATTGAATTTGAATTAAGTAAGTGTTGTTAAATGACAGATTTGTCAAGTAGTGTGGTTCAAGTAAAATTCCGTAGGTCAACCACCTCTGAGCCACTGGGCAGCATGGTGGCTCAGTGATTAGTACTGCTGCATCACAGTACCAGGGACACAGGTTCGATTCCAGCCTTGGGTGACTGTCCAGTCTATGTGGAGTTTGCACATTCTCCTTGTGTCTGCATGGGCTTCCTCCGGGTGCTCTGATTTCCTCCCACAGTTCAAAGATGTGCAGTTTAGATGGATTGGCCGTGCCAAATTGCCCATAGTGTATAGGAATGTTCAGGCTTGGTGGACTAGCCATGCAGGGTTACAGAGATGGGGTGGGAAAGCTCTTCGAGGGGTCAGTGTGTACTCAATGGGCTGAATGGCCTACTTCCACATCGTAGTGATTCAATGAAATAATCAGCTAATCAATGTATTCAAGATGACCTGTGAAAGTTAAACAACACATTTAGAATAGGAAGAAAGGGTTAGCACATGCATTTAGAATAAAATACAAAAAGTTGAAAAGTCTCTAAAGAAGTATTTTCACTTAATTCCTGTCCATACTATGAATTTTGTTGCGGGAGTTACATTCTACAGATGAAACATTGTATGAAAAGGTTATATGATACGACAGCACGTTAAAAGCCATCACCAGCACAGCTGCAGAACTGCATCTGATCCTCAGCGGAACAATTCATGTAAATGGTACAGAATTTTCAGTTTGACCTCTCCTGAGCAGAAACCTATCTCGAGGGAGACATCTTTTAAAATAATGGGGAATTGGCATTAGTACATACATAATGTCTCGTGCTTTGTCCACAAGATACAATAGTGGTTATGTGAAATAGATCCATGTAAAAACTTGTTAATTTATAGAATTTACAAGAAACAGACTCAAAAGCTCGTGAGAAAGGGTTCCAGTGGCTCAAAAGATTGCAAATTCTGATTGGGAAAAAAAATGAAGTAGTGATGCCACAGGAAAGCAGAGGATTGCTTAGTTTGTGAGTCACTGTTGTTAGGGACTGTATATATCACTGCTTTTGAAAAAGGTAATTTTTATTTAAACCCATGAACTATTTACAACTATAAGTAATTGTAAGCTTTTTGTTGGTAAAGTTTATCAGCAATATTTGGTGGCTGGGAGGTACAGCATTTATTAATTATAAATTTACAAGTATTGTTAATTTACTCACAATTAAAATGGCAGAGCAAATTATACGCTATGATGCAAGAATTTGTATTTGTGTCAGCAGGTATAGTAACTTCTATATAAAGTCAGTGGGCTGGAAGCCTATTTTCAGATGCTACGACACATCAGGGAGGGGGGCAAGTTACCTGAACACTTTATTCACACCCTTTAAGATAATCAAGGATGTAGGATATGACCTCTATTGAGGCAGATGAGGAGACTCAGAGGACAAGAGTGCAGGAGTCCAGTTGTTTGATTGTTCTGAGATTTTTTTCAACTTGTTTGAATTAGAGTTGAAGGGTGAATGAGCAAACTTACAATAACATTGTGGTACAGAAAGCCATTCAAGTGGAGTGGTTGGGGGTGGAGTGGGCAAAACTGAATATAGTGGTAGCAAGAAACAGTATAATGAGAGAAATTGGCACTGTTCTCTGCAGCCAAGTGCATAACTCCAGGTGGCTGTGTTGTCTGTCTGGTGCCTTGGTTCATGATATGTGCTCTTGGCTGGAGGAAAACGTGCAGTGGGAGTGGGAGGGTCAAAGACCACATCAAACTGATGGCATAGGTCGAGCTAGAAAAGAAGCTCTGTTGAGGGAGTATGAGAAGACACGCATCAAGTTATAAAGCTGACCTTCAAAGGTTCCTCATAACCTCACAACAGAAACATAGAAAATAGGACCATGTGTAAGCCATTCAGTCCTTCGAGCTAGCTCCACCATTCAATGTGATCATGCTCATGCTCCCCACTTTTTCCACATATCCTTTGATTCCTCTAAGAACCAAATCTCCATCTTTCTTGAAAGTCGTCAACGTTTTGACCACAACAGTTTCTGGTGGCAGATAATTCCATAGACTCTTTGGGTGAAGAAATTCCTCCTCATCTCTGTCATAAAGAGTCTACACTTTATCCTTAGACTCGTTCTGGATTCACTGGTCATTAAAACATTTTTCCTGTATTTATGCTATCTAGTCCTGTTATAATTTTATAGGTTTCTATGAGATCCCCTCACATTTTTCAAAATCAAGTGAACATAGTCCTAACCAATCCAGTCTCTTCCCCACCCCCCCAACCCCCATATGTCAGTCCCATCATCCCACTGAATCAGTCTGATAAACCTGAATCTCTTTACAACCAGAACATCTTTCCTCAGATAAACAGACCAAAACTGCACACAACACTCCAGATATAGTCTTACCAAGGCCCTGTGCAGTTGCAGCAAGATGACCTTTAACTATAGTAGTTGGGACATCATGTTGAGATTGTACAAGACATTGGTGAGGCCACATTTGGAATTCTGTGCACAGTTTGGGTTGCCCTGCTATTGGAAGGATCTTATTAAATTGGAGAGAATCCATAAAAGATTTACCAAGATGTTGCCAGGACTGTAGGTTTTGAATTAAAAGGATCGGCTGGATGGGCTGGGACTTTTTTCACTCAAAGATTGAGGAGTGATCTTATCAAGATTTAGAAAGTCATGAGGGGCATGGATAAGGTGAATAGCAAAGGTCTTTTCCCTAGGGTGGGGCAGTTCAAAATAAGGCGGCATATGTTTAAGGTGAGAGGAGAAAGATTTAAAAGGTTCCTGAGGGTGAACTTTTTCACACAGAGAGTGGTTCATGTGTGAAATGAACTGCCAGAGGAAGTGATAGATGCAGGTACAGTTACAACATTGAAAAGACATTTGAACAGGTACATGAATGGGAAAGGTTTAGAGCAATATGGGCCAAATGCAAGGAAATGGGACCAATTTAATTTGGGAAACATGGTCAGTATGAATGAGTTTGGTTAGAAGGGTCTGTTTCCATGATGTGTGGCTCTATGACTCTACGCCCCTACTCCTGTACTTGAATCCTCCTACTGCGAAGGCCAATTTACCATTTAGCTTCTTCAATGGATTAGTGTGTAAGTTACACATAAATTGGCATAGGTTAAACAAGATTAAAGAGATTAATACATAGCTCAAAGACAGGTGTGGGAAAAGTAGGTTCCAGGACACTGGCACTGGCACCATTATTGGAGAAAATGGCATCTGTACTATTGGGACTGTCTCCACTTAAACCATACTGAGATGGGTGTTTCAGTGGATCACATTACTAAGGATGTAGAGAGGGCTTTAAAGAAATAGGGAGTGGTAAGGTATCAAGTCCGCTTCACAGTGCCAGAGAGCCGGGTTCAATTCCCGCCTCAGGCGACAGACTGTGTGGAGTTTGCACATTGTACCCATGTCTGTGTGGGTTTCCTCCGGGTGCTCCGGTTTCCTCCCACAGTCCAAAAATGTGCAGGTTAGGTGAATTGGTCATGCTAAATTGCCCGTAGTGTTAGGCGAAGGGGTAAATGTAGGGGAATAGGTCTGTGTGGGTTGCGCTTCGGCGGGTCGGTGTGGACTTGTTGGGCCGAAGGACCTGTTTCCACACTGTAACTAATCTAATCTAATCTAAAAAAGTATGGATAGTTTCAGGAGAGAAAAATAGTAACACGGGAAATTAAGGTCAGAGCATAGCTGGAAGGGACAGAGGGCATAAACCTATGAATAAACCAACAGTCGGGACCAGATGTTACATAGAGGCTGCACATCTAAATGTGTGCAACATGTGTAACATATATAACAAAACAAATTAGTTAATCAAGCACATTGAAGAAAATCAAAATGGTTTGATAGCTATTGTGAAGACAATTGCAGGATGCCAAGGATTGGGTGCTGAATATTGAGAGGTATATTACATTTAAACAGAATAGAAAGGTAGGGAAAGATGGAAAAGCAGCACTGATAATCAAGGATGGCATTAGTGAAATAGTTAAGAGATTACCTTGGTTCAGGAGAACAAATCATTCATTCACTCAGGATGTAGGATCAGTTTAAGTGCACTTGATGAATACTGTGGAAACCAAGTCACGAGTGGCAGTGGTTCACAGATCCCCTAATAGTAATGACAATGTGGGACAAAGAATACAAGAAGGAATATTGGCTATGTGTTACAACGGGATGGCAATAATCATGGGTGACTTTAACCTAACACAAACTTGAAAAATTAGGTTGGCAATGGTTGACAATTGGCAATGGGTTTGATGAAGAATTCATTGATGCTGTTGAGATTGTTCCAGAACATGCTGTTCTAAGAAACTGCAGTAAATGTGGTATTGTGAAATGAGCCAGGATTAATTAATGACCTCAGAGTGAAAGGTACCTCTAGCAACCACAATGTAATTGAATTTCATATCCAGTCTGAAAGGGAGAAGTTTGGGTCTAAGACTAATATGTTAAACAAATATGTGGGCACGAATGCTGAGCTAGCTCAAGTGAACTAAGACATTTGCTTCTCTTAACACTAAATGGATTATGGAAAGTACCAGCAAACTATTTTTGAAGTTCGAGTTAGAAGGTTTTTTCTCTATTCACAATGTATTATTTAATAAGTAAAATCTATCATACATTGGTTATGGGTACAACATTCATTTTCTTTCCAATACAATCAGTAAAAATAACGGCATTTCATTTGATGCATTAAACTTACCAATACAAGTGTTTAATTTGTACTCAACCTAGCCCCACAGAGGAAAGTGTTTTAGACACCTCAGAGGGTCTTCAGTGGCTTCAGATCAGATATCACCTCATGGACTAGTCGCAGCTCAGGATGAAGTTAAAACGTCATTTGGGATCCATTGACATTATTGGACCTCAGCTGCATTTTATGGACAAGACTCCTGCCTCTGTCTGTCAAGTGCCTCACTTATCATTCAAACGTTAAGATCAGATGTTGATGGAATGGGAATTGCAGTTATTCTTTTTTAACTGCTTGCCCACTCAATTGCGATTCAGCAAGAAGAGTTAAAATTTCTTCTTCAGTGGCTATTCCTCAAACATAAGTCCAGATAGCACTTATTTGTAGATTGTTTATCTTGAAGGACAGTATGACGAGACCTGATTTTGTTCTTATCCAAAACCCACTTTCTAGCAGATGAGACTGCATTTCAGTCAGAAAAGATAAAATAAGACTGGAACCCAATTCCTTCCTACTTCAGAATATGCTCCTCTGAAGGCAGCAGCTTAAATGGTATATAAAACTATTCTTTAATATTGCATTGCTTAATCTCCAATTTACTTTCTTCACTTCAAAATGCTTTCCTAAATCATCCTTTGTGCATGGCAGTAACTGGAAAGTTTATTCTGTTCTTGACAACCTTCCATCTCATGAGACGATAGCTTGTGCTTTCTCTGTGTTAAGCATCACCTGGTGTGGCTCAAGTGCTCTCCGCTGGCGAGTACGACTCTGCTGCATTGGTGCAGATATTGGGCTGAAGCAGTGGAGAGTTTACTGGGCCTGTTTTCTCTGGGTCTTCTTCTCAGTCAGCTGAGTTTTCTGCTTCTTCTCAGCTCTTCAATACTGCTTCAGAGGTCATGGCCATCAGCAATTGGCTGTGTCAACATAAGCCATTTCATATGTCACTTACAGTGTCCCTGGTACAGGTATGGACATCCAATAGGTGTGACCCAGTGACTAATTCACTTGTTGTACTTAAAAACAATTGCACAAATTAACATCAATGAACAGTCAATCCCAAATATCCCTGGCTTGAGTTACAAAATTGATCAAGATGTTTATATACATGTAAAGGAATTATAAAAAGCTTTACCTTAAACTGATGTGTCTCAACTAAATTATGGGAGGATCTAAAAAGATGTTTTATAAGACTTTGATCCACAAACCTTGCTTTCCATAATAAACATATACAATATGCTTTATGAGGGAATGTACCTATTTAGTTTTTCACAAGGATTCTCCTCATTTTTCAGATAATTAATGAAAACATCACTCATTATTCATCACTTAGTCTTCATGATATATCGTGTTCACAGTCCCTGCAGCTCGGGAACCATTGTTTTCCAACCCCACCTGTCTTGAGTCACATAACCTTCTATTTGGACAGAAACCAGATATTTATTCAACTCGCCTTTGATTTTATAAGCAACATACCGGTTGTACCAATTGATTTTGCTAGAAATCTAGCCCACATGCCCACAAGTTCACATACTTGTTCTTCATTATGGCATGCTAACTTAAGACCTCATGTATACAATCCAAGTTTCTACTTCAGCCCATACTTCTTAGGTTCCTTTTATGGGTCAAATGCCGACTTCTCAGCTTTTTGATCAAAGCTCAGCTCTTTGAATGATACTTCATGACTAGTTACTCATAAATTAACCTATAAACTCTTTTTCCAAGACATCAAGGTTCTTATAAGATGCAAAAGCATCATGAAAGCTCTGAAGGTTCCCACAAATATTTTATGTGGGTTACCCAGAGCACTATCCCAGATAAATGGTTCCTTTTACAATCATTTTCTGGACAGTCTATTGTCTGATAATATCCCCACAAAGTTGCAGTTTGGACTATGTGATAACTTCTGGTTGCGAGCCTTCATTGGTGCCTTATGGGAGGAGAAGAAATTCATGTTTCAGTTCAGTTTGTTGTACTGTATTCATATCGGTATTAATCGATTCATGCTGAATACGCTGAAGAAAAGATTGGAATTTAACTAGGCAGAGGTGACAAATAACTTTACTCCAGTGGCACTACGAAATACAGCAGAAAGCATTGACACTTGCCCAGGAATTTGTGATAACTGAACTCAGTGCCTCTAAAAGCATCTTTCAGGAGAAAAAAAAGGACCAGCCTTACGCATAGTTGAGCAGTGATGATAGCTTTAGAGGTACTGTTTTAGGGCCAGTCTGTGATACTGTGAGAATTTAAACAACCCAGTTTAAAGGTTAAAAATGTTTAATTTTCACATAGTGGCATTGTTCCAGCTTCATAACCCACACTGTGAGGAACATGAAAAGCTAACCAGTTTCTTTGGTAAGATAAGCAGATAAAAGATTTAGTTTCAAAACTGAACTCACAAATATGTGAAAGCAGAGACAATGACAATAAATATCTGTGTGTCCTCTATGTGATAGTGTTTACACATAAGGTTCACAGCTTAATGTTAAACAGAGAGTAAACAAATACAGTCAGTCTGAGCATTTAACTTTGTTTCATTTGTTGGAAAAGAATTATGAACAAAAAGATTTCCAAATGGGCTACAAATGTACACGCTATTCCATAAGCGTTCAGAGAATTTGAGCATTTCTGTGAGTGGAAACTTTATTGTTCTGTCAATTGGTGATGTCCACTTTCTCAACGTATGTGAAAATCTATAGTATAACTATTTGGGATTCTATTTCGTGAAGTGCAATGCAGTGATAGTCAAAATGATTCCATGGCTTCCTGCAGCTCATCTTTTTGGTTATCTTGAGATACACTCTTCCACATGGATCTGGATTTACTTCCACACCAAATGAAATATTAAAAGAGATGGGAAAGGAATGGGAAGGAAAATCAGAATACTTGTTTAAGGTATGTTCCCACTTGAGAAGAGCCAGGCAATGAAAGCTGTTTTAAAAGGAGTTGATTCACATCATGGAAACTGTATCCATTTACAGAAAATTCTCTTTGCCATGACTTCGTCAATTCATTCGGAAACATCAACAATTGATTTGATGAAGTTCAGCAAATTTTCAGATATAACTTGCATGATCTAACACAGCAATCTTTAGCACATTAAGCAGTCACTCGTTGTACACTGATGCACAATGGCAGCAGTGTGTACCTTCCACAAAATGCACCACAACAACTAATTAAGGCTTCTTTGACAGCACCTTTAAAACTGATAAACTTTACAACCTAAAAGAACAAAGACAGAAAACGCATGGGAACACCATCATGATCAAGTTTCCCTCCAAGTCTGGCCTGGACATATTTCACCACTCCTTTCCTGTTGGCCTAAATCCTGGAACTCCCTTCTGATGGCACGGCGGATGGCCTACAAAACACATGGACTACAGCAGTTCAAGAAGGCAGCTTGCTGGCTTTTCAAGGACAGTTCAGAAGGGACAATAAATGCTGGTTGATCGGCAAAGTTCTCATCCCATGAATGAATTGTAACCAAACAAATTCTGGAGCAGCATTTTCCTCAACAGCTCAACTAATGGAAAATAAATATATTGTTACAAAATGCTACAAGATGATAGAAAATATGAGATGTTATTGTGATCAATATGGTTTGACAAGAGAAGCCAAATAGTAAGGTTTGCAAATTCATCTTTTCACATGTGAAATCTACATTCTGCAGTAGTTACCTTAAGTTTAAAGAAAATAAAATTAAGACAAAAAGCTTTAGTTATTTTAGTGCCTAAGGTAGAGGATAGATGAAAATTTTTGTTTAAAAGTCATATTGCTTTATCTTTTCAAATGCATGAAAGAAATGAATGCACATACAAGTTAACATATGTTTGATAAATAGATTTTCAAAGTTAAACATACCAAGTGTGAATTTTAAGAGACTCTGTTCATTTTCTGCAACTTCAGCAGAAGACTTGTGGAAATGACAGACAAGCAGTACCAAGCAGCATTTATGCCATTAACTCAAGTTTGGGAGTTCTGTCAAAATTATGGTGAGTGGAAGAATCGGCAGAACTTCTCCCACAATATGTTTAGAAAACAGTGAATAGTGAGTTGCTTTTCAGTTAACAATTGCTTTTCGTTTCCAGGAATTAGAATCCAACATGAACTAATAGCTTGATTCAGAACCTTATGCCTATTGAGTTTAAAGATCACATGAAAAATAGGTTTAAGCAGACCAAGTATAGATGTTCAGTCACTAAGATGTTCTGATGTGTAACCATGTCTGAACAGTAAGAAGTATCCGTTATAGAAGCATTGACTTAGGTTAGCTGTTTAGAGACTTCTTTTTTCCCCAGAGTTAGAGACCTTAACCATTATTTGCTGGCACATGCAATGAACACAGATTCTTTGTAATCATTATTATAGACCAGATTTGTTCCCGAGACTGGCAATATAATGATAAACTGCATTAGGTGGTTAGTGGAGGTTGTGTCACATTATCGCTCTGTTGGGGGAATTGATAATGAAATCAATTACCACATCACATAAGAAATGATGAGATAGGTAATCCCTTCTATTTGTTAATTGTAAAGTCTCAATATGATTAAGTCTCTACACAAAAAAAGTCTAAAGTTCCCAGCACAAATGGTGGTTAAGATTATAAAGTACTGTTGATGATGTCTCTGTTGAAACATGACTTTTAACAAGATTCATAAAACGGTGTACCTGAAAATGCATGAACATTTAGAAGTGCAAAACAGGCAGCTACGGAAAGAAACTTTGAAATACTGGTTGAGTTTTTTAAAATTCATTCACGGGATGTAGGTGTCACAGACTAGGCCAGCATTTATTGCCTGTTGCAAATTGTTAACCACATTGTTGTGGGTCTGGAGTCACACGTAGGCCAGCCAGGAAACGATGGCAATTTTCTTTACTAAAGGACCTTTAGTGAACCAGATGAGCTTTTCTGACAATTGAAATTAGGTCAAATTACATCCTTAATTCCATATTTTTTATATTTTCCACCATATGAGATTCGAATGCAGGCCCCCAGAACATTACCTGAATCTTTGCATTATTCTCTAGTAATAATACCACTAGGCTATTGTCTCCCCAAGACGTCAAAATGGACATACATTTTCCCTCACCTGTTGCTGTGGTAGTGAAAGGAAATAGGAGACAGAAATGGAATTTGTGGAAAAACTATAAATGAATCTGAGAATTAATTTAAAAACCTGAGCATATAAAAGATCTAACTCTGCCATTAGTGCTACAAATTGGATTACAGCCAAGATATCACTGAGGAGCAGAAAAGCCAAGTAAGAGAAATATTTTAGTCTTTGAAATCACACTTTGAATCCCAGATGGACACTACTTATAAACAGCATTTGCTCAACATCACAGCTCAAGAGGAGGTGACGATATTGGATCAGTACGTAATCGCACTGATACGTATAACTGAATCCTGACAGTTTGGATAACTGAGAGATTATCTCATCACAGACATGATTGTCTTAGGCCTAAATGATCCTTCCATGAGAGCATATCCAGCTCAGAGATGAGAAAGTTACTAACATGCCCAGAAGTTCTAAGGTTGTCTATACAGAGAAACCTCGATTATCGGAATATCAATTATCCGAATATCAGATTATCCGAAGGAGATCCCGAGGTCCTGATAGAAACATTACATCAAAACGCTTTTTCAACCCTGATCGCGTCTTTGGTTTACAGGTGCAATGATAAAAAACGAACTCAGCTCATTGAAATGCTGCTGAGAACAGTCCTGGACAGTCCAGCCACTGTCTCCAAATTACTGACCTCCTGCCCTCTCTCTCTCCCTTTTCACACACTTTTCCTGGAGTTCTACACAGGGGTGTACTCTGAACCCCCCCCCCCCCCCTTCCCCAGACAATCTCTCCAACATTGTCCTGAACAGGGTAGAGTGGGAACTTGTCAAAATGTTGCAACAAAAAGTTGCGTGCGTGTGTATGTGTGCATGCGTGTGCTATTTGGAGACTTACCCCACCAAGGCAGTAATAGTCTGATTGTTGATGTTCAGTCCGGCTGCCCC
>NC_057712.1:101817606-101867259 GCF_004010195.1 Chiloscyllium plagiosum | reverse complement strand
GACACGCATGCAGGGTGCTGCTGCTTCGTCTCCTGAACGGGGAGCAGACTTCACAGAAAACTTCGAGCCCCAGAGGAAATCAATTAACCGAATAATCAATTATCCAAACGAAATAGTGCCCGCCCATCTCGTTCGGACAATTGAGGTTCCTGTGTAATCAAATACAGTAGGAGAAAGTGAGGACTGCAGATGCTGGGGATCAGAGCTGGAAAAGCGCAGCAGGTCAGGCAGCATCCAAGGAGTAGGAGAATCGACGTTTCGGGCATAAGTCCTGCTGCGCTTTTCCAGCAACACATTTTGCGGCTCTAATCAAATACAGTGTACAAATGAGGAAACAGGCAAGGCTTTGCATTGTGCTGAGAGATATTCCAGGCTGAATGAGAACAGAATTAAAAAAAAACAACAAATATTTCTAGAAAAGTTAAAAAAAAGATCAAGACTAAAGTTTCAGGATGTAAATACTGCGGAGGACATTATACAAAAGCATGTCCAGCATAGTGCAAACTGTTGGCTCACTGAGAGAAACCAAATCACTTGCTTTAAACAGATGTTTATCTAGAAATGTGCAATGCAAGCCTATAAACATAACTGCTGGAGAGATATCAGCATATGATTCTGATGAATGACTTTATATTATATAACAGTTTGGCACTGTCAGATCTATAAATGATAAATGGCTTGGGAATGTAAGAATGATAACTGTAGAAGAGGAACATCATGTGAACTTGAAGTGTCAGAGAGACACTGGTGTCTCATGCGACATCATGGATTTCACAGACCTCTGCGAAATGTTGCAATATTGACCCAAAAATTAAGACTTCAAAAGTAAGGTTAAAACTATATGATAGAAGGATACCCACGTCAGGTGGACATATTAGGTTGAGAGCCCAATGCAACAGAATAAATTAAGATGTGCAGTTCCACATAGCAGATGTTAAACAAATATCACTCATCTCAGTTGAAGCAAGTTTAAACCTTGGACATTAAGTATATCAGATGGTTACTGTTTTTAGAGTCCACTGAGCCATTGACTATCAAACAGATCCTAGAAGATTACAAGTGATTTTTACAGGTCTTGAATACATTCCTGGTGGATGCCATCTCAAAGTGAATGAGAGTGTGAGACCGAGCAGCATCTATCAAGGACTTTTTCAGCTGCCCTCCAGTCCAGCCAGAAAGCAAAATAGAAAATAAAAAACTGCGGATGCTGTAAATCAGAAATGAAACCAGAAATTGCTGAAAAGGCTCAGCCAGTCTGGCAGCATCTGTGAAGAGAAATCAGACTTATTTTTTTCAGGTCGAGTGGCCCTTCCTCAGAACAGTTCTGAGAAAGAGTCACCCAACTTAAAACTTTAACTTTGATTTCTCTCCACAGATGCTGCCAGACCTGCTGAGTTTTTCAGCAATCTCTCTTTTTGAAGCAAAATAGAAAACCTGGAATATTAGAGAATAAGCAAGGACGTGACAACTCCCACAGATTAGATTAGCAGCACGGTGGCAATGGACAAACCTAATAAAGCTTTAAAGATATCTCACTATCCAATGCCAATCATTGAAGAAATATTGCATGACCTGCCAAGGCAAAGATCTTCATTACCCCTTATGTGAAGGATGGTAACTGGCAAGAGAAGTTGATGAAAGCCACAATCCATTCTTGGCGCCTTCAGGAAATGCAGATGAATGTACATGCTGTTCAAAAGCTCCAGAAATATATCAGCGCAAACGAGATAAGAAGCCACAAGATACTGACAGATTTTTCCAGAGTGGAAGAAACTGTGGATTACCTGCCTGTCTATGGATGTGGCGACACAACAGAAGTGGTCATTGTATCAATGATTGATTCAATCAGAATCTGATGTGACTGCTAGAGACAGCTTGCCAGATGAATGCAAAGCTGAACTAAAAAAAGATGGAATTGAAAATACCCAAAGTCAAATACATTGGTCATGTACTGAGAGCAAAATGACTTTGCACAGATTCTGAACGTAGTAACTGAGATGCAGGCAACCAATGGATGCAAAAGCTATATATCAGCTTATTGAATTTGTGAACTATCTCAAAACATATTTCCTAATTTATCATCAGAGAGTGAATTCTTTAAGCAAGCTGTCAAGATTAGAGTGGTGCTGGAAATGCACAGCAGGTCAGGTAGTATGCAAGGAGCAGGAAAATCGACGTTTCGGGCAGGAGCCCTTCATCAGCCCTTCCTGATGAAGGGCTCCTGCCCGAAACGTCGATTTTCCTGCTCCTCGGATACTGCCTGACCTGCTGTGCATTTCCAGCAGCACTCTAATCTTGATTCTAATTTCCAGCATCTGCAGTCCTCTCTTTCACCTCTTTAAGCAAGCTCACTACTAACAGTGTGTAGTGGTATTAGAACACAAGACAAGAAGTGCTTTCACTGGAAACAAACAACTAGTGATAACAATCATGCCACTACCACCTGATGCTCCAAAAGCTAGTGTACTTCCAATTATACCTGTTGGACTATAACCTGGTGTTGTGTGATTTTTAACAGTGATAACAATGCATTTGCTGAGGTATCTTAATGTCAATGACAAAATAAACTTACAGTGTGATGCCAGTGAGACTTGACATGGAGCAACCTTTACACAGAAAGAACAACCAGTTGCAGTTGCGTCTAGGAAGTAAGTGCAAATTGAATGACACTGTGCTCAGATAGAGAAAGAATACCTGGTTACCGTCTTTGGTTGTGAGCAATTTAATCAATACCTCTTCTGGAAAGACAAAGTGACAGTGGAGCCAGATCATATGCCATTTCAAAGCACCTTCTTCAAACTTCTATCTGCTTCAGTGTCTGCAAAGAATGTTATTTAGTTTGTAGAGATATCATTTTGATGTGAAATATGAGCAAAAGGGGTTAGATGTGTATTGCCGACATGCTGATGCTAAGAGAGTGTGTGAAATCTTCCAGATACAACAAGCAGTCAGTATTTCCAACAGAGACATTGCATCTGAAAGACAAGTATTTTTCTCAAATCAAGTAAGCTCAAAACAAGATGTAACTCTGTTAATGCTTCAGGAAGTAATAGTGAAAGAACATCCCGAAGGCATAGAGGCCATATCTGTTGCTATAAGAGACACATAGAGATGAAATGACAGCTCAAGAAAGCATCTCGTACAAAGGACGTAGAGTAATTATCTTTTAGAAGATTAGAAAAGAGATGCTGAATCACATCCATGCAAGCCAACAGAAATTAGGTCCAGTCTGATGAAGGAAAGAAAAGTGCTCTAATGGCCAAATGTGAACAAATTAGATTAAAGATCACATCAGCCAGTCCTTGCAATGGATACTAAGTTAAGTAAGCTAAAAAGTATGGTAAGCAACATCCCAGATAACATGGAGTTGATCCCTTCAGTTTTGCAGGGACTGATTATATTTTCACCATTGACAACTATTCTGCTACATTGACTACCGGGTATTAGACCAGCTGATATTGGTGCCTATCAGTGAGATTACAAAATACCCAAAAGTACACTTCAACATTGCTAAAGGAAGACTAGAAGCTGAAGTTTTTGACCATGACTTATTAGAACTAGGCTGCATGAAACAAACTTGAAAACGAAACCATCATATTATATATTTTTTTTCTTCTTCTTTTTTCCCCCTGTTTTTCTTCTTTTTTTTTCCTTTCCCCACACTACCACCTAAGTGTGGTAGTGCTTATTTTTTCACCATCATATTATACAGAATGAGAAGAGATAGCTGGTTGGTTAGGCCATTAGTGGCTTGGCGCTGCAGCAAGAACGGTGAATTGTCAATCTTAATTCTTCAATGAGGCAGGTAGAATCTGATTGGTCAGGTTGTTGCCATGGGGGGACAGCAGCATTTGGCTGCTTCCATGACCCATGACTCATAAAAAGAAGCAAAGTATATACAAATTCCTTTTGCCTAGACAAAACAGGATCCTGAGTGTATATGTATGTAACATATTGCAAGGCCAGGCTGATGATCTTGTATCCGTTTCTTGGGACCCTCCAACCAATGTGGATTTCACCAGTTTCCTTATTTCCCCTTTCCCCACCTTATCCCAGATCCAACCTTACAACTCGGCACTATCCTCTTGAACTGTTCCACCTGTCCATCTTCCTTCCCATCGATCCACTCCATCCTCCTCTCCGGCCTATCACCTTCACCTACCTATCACCTTGCCAGTTACCTTCCCCACCAGCCCCAGCACCCTCCCATTTATCTCTCAACCCCTTTGGGCCCCACCCCACAATCCTGATGAAGAGATTATGCTTGAAATGTTGACTTTCCTGCTCCTCAGACGCTGCCTAACTAGCTGTGATTTTCCAGCACCACATTCTTCGACTCTGATCTCCAACATCTGCAGTCCTCACTTTCTTCCTGCTGGTTTTTTTACTCCATCACCAATCATTTACATATAGTTCGACAATCTGAATGAAATCAAAATACTGTGGATGTTAGAAATCTTAAACAAACACATACACTGGCCTGATTCGTCTTCAGAACATATTAACTGTTAAAAATCGTCAAATGGGTACTCTGTTTCTCTCTCCAAGCCAGACCTGCTGAGCCTTTTCAGCATTCTCTGTGTTTGTTTCCTTAAACATTGCCCATCTGCATCCTCCCCCCTCTCCCCCACTATTATCAGAGTGAGGTTTATGGAATTATAAAGATCCGGATCATCTTTTCAGGTGCATCTACAATATGCCTCGAATTTTTTTCCTTGATAAAACTAAAATTCTCCTAAGCTCTAGTTTGATCTGGGACCCAATATTGCCTGATATATTACAAACAGCTCTCTCTCCTCAGGTACTGTCCACTTCCTTTCAAAATCTTCTATTTTTAATATTTAAAAAAACTGTCCTTGATTTCTGGTGGGCAAGTTGTTGGAGGGAATCCTGAGGGACAGGATGTACATGTATTTGGAAAGGCAAGGACTGATTAGGGATAGTCAACATGGCTTTGTGCGTGGGAAATCATGTCTCACAAACTTGATTGAGTTTTTTGAAGAAGTAACAAAGAGGATTGATGAGGGCAGATCGGTAAATATGATTTATATGGACTTCAGTAAGGCGTTCAACAAGGTTCCCCATGGGAGACTGGTGAGAAAGGTTCGATCTCTTGGAAGATAGGGAGCACTCGCCATTTGGATACAGAACTGGCTCAAAGGTAGAAGACAGAGGGTGGTGGTGGAGGATTGTTTTTCAGACTGGAAGCCTGTGACCAGTGGAGTGCCACAAGGATTGGTGCTGGGTCCATTACTTTTCATCATTTATATAAATGATTTGGATGCGAGAATAAGAGGTCCAGTTAGTAAGTTTTCAGATGACACCAAAATTGAAGGTGTAGTGGACGCGAAGAAGGTTACTTCAGATTACAACTGCATCTTGATCAGATGGGCCAATGGGCTGATGAGTGCCAGATAGAATTTAATTTAGATAAATGTGAGGTGCTGCATTTTGGGAAAGCAAATCTTAGGAGGTCTTGTACACTTAATGGTAAGGTCCTAGGGAACGTTGTTGAACAAAGAGATCTTGGAGTGCAGGTTCATAGCTCGTTGAAAGTGGAGTCACAGGTAGATAGGAGAGTGAAGAAGGTGTTTGTAATGTTTTCCTTTATTGGTCAGAGTATTGAGTACAGGAGTTGGGAGGTCATGTTGCAGCTGTACAGGACATTGGTTAGGCCACTGTTGGAATATTGGGTGCAATTCTGGTCTCCTTCCTATCAGAAAGATGTTGTGAAACTTGAAAGGGTTCAGAAAAGATTTACAAAGATGTTGCCAGGGTTGGAGGATTTGAGCTATAAGGAGAGGTCGAAAAGGCTAGGGCTATTTTCCCTGGAGTGTCGGAGGCTGAGTGGTGACCTTATAGAGATTTATAAAATTATGAGGGGCGTGGATAGGATAATTAGATAAAGTATTTTCCCTGGGGTGGGGAGTCCAGAACTAGAGGGCATAGGTTTAGGGTGAGAGGGGAAAAGAGACCTAAGGGGCAACTATTTCACACAGAATGTATGGAAGAGCAGCCAGAGGAAGTGGTGGAGGTTGGTACAATTGCAATATTTAAAAGGCATCTGGATGGGTGTATGAATAGGAAGGGTTTGGAGGGATATGGGCTGGGTGCTGGCAGGTGTGACTGGCTTGGGTTGGGATATCTGGTCAGCATGAATGAGTTGGACCGAAGGGTCTGTTTCTGTGCTGTACACCTCTGTGACTCTATGACTTTTGTCAATGCAAATTCTTAAAAATCCTTGGTTATCTCTCCTTCAACTTTATCTTTGAACTTCTCCAATTGTTTTTTAAGCCTTGTCACAACAATGAGACAATCTTTGTCAAAGTCATAAATGAAATGCCCCGTGACTTTGGTTTTATCACTCCTCAACCTTCGTGACCTGTGTGCCGTCTTTGACAGAACGGACCACACCAATCTTCCCTGAATACCTGTCAAATGTGCACAGCAATTGTACAGTCAATGTATGGTTCAGTATCCATTATGACTGACTGTACTCTAATCAAGCAGTTTGACATATTTTATTACCTTAAATTCGCTATGTAAATGCAAACTGAAGCAGGTATAGCCAAGTTTTTAAGAAAAGGAATAAAAAAATTCCACCCCACCTCTAATTTGTAAGCTGACAGCTTCTCAAGAATTTTTTAAAAAATTTTATGGTATTGCCAAGTTGTTCCAGTTATTTTGCTAAATACGTTTTTGTTTAACAATGCTACTAAAACATGAAAGGAAAATGTTAACTCTGATAGCTTTCACCTGCTTCACCGAGCTTTTGCTCCAGCTCATCTGCTGAAATTGCTGAAAAGTTTGGAAATGCTTTAGTGCTCTCTTGTGGCCACTGACAGATACTACGTTAAAAATCACACAACACCAGGTTATAGTCCAACAGGTTTAATTGGAAACCACTAGCTTTCGGAGCGACGCTCCTTCATCACTTCACCTGATGAAGGAGTGTCGCTCCGAAAGCTAGTGTGCTTCCAATTAAACCTGTTGGACTCTAACCTGATGTGTGTTTTTTAACTTTGTACACCCCAGTCCAACACCGGCATTTCCAAATCATGATAGATACTACAGCAGTGTGAGTTTGCACTGATCAGAAACATGACTGCCTGATTCAACACAACTCTTAATTCTGAATTAAAAGTCAAACAGCTGAGTTTGCTAAGCGTCACTTTTGGCAAGTTTCATGGAGGTTTCGCTCCACGAGACCTAGTGCATTTTCTCACACTGTTGTCTCAAAGTTTCCTCATTACCTGTGCGCCATAGCACCATGGTGCCCCACTCATCACATTCTCCCATTTACCACTGGCCTCTACTGGGACTTCCTGGAATTCCAGGCACTTGTGCCATCTTTAAAGCCCAGCCATGCACTTCGTCAAGTGCTGAGACTCCGCAGCCACCCAAATTATTCCTGTGACATGCCCAGACAGAGGGAAATTTGCACCCCACTTTGCCAATGAGTATTTAGAGACTCTGGTGAACCCAAGGCACATTTAGTCACTGTCCATGGAGACTGCCCTGAGAGTTTGATGACAGATGGAGAGCTGGAATGGCAAGCAGTGAGCTGGAGTTACCACTCTTGACTTTCACGTGGAAATTGTCAGCATCTCAATTCCATGCAGTGGGTGGGAGATTGGGAAAATGCATAAGAATGAGATGAGATGTTATAACAATGTGCATATTAATGGAAGTCTCACTGCTCACCAGCAAGAAACTCATCTCATCATTCAATACTTGGTTTGAAAATTGGACTTTTTGCTCTTGACATCAGGAAGCTCTCACTGCTGATCTCATGCTAGTATCCCAAATTTCCTGCCAGTGCCAACGTGATTCATTGCCTGGGAAGATACCACTGGTACCGAAAGAAGTCCTAACCTGTCCAGCCTATTCTTATAACTCAAACCCTCCAGACCCAGCAACATCCTGGTAAATCTTTTCTGAACCCTCATCAATTTAATAATATTCTTCCTGTAGCCGGGCAACCAGAACTGGGCACATTACTTCAAAGGTTACCTCACTAACAACCTGTATAACCTCATCATGAATATCCCAACTCCTATACTCAACAGTCTGAGCAATTAAGGCAAGCATTCTAAACATCCCATGAAACACCTTGTCTACCTGTGATACCATTTTCAAGGAATTGTGTACCTGAACCCCTCCGTCTCTCTGTTCAATAATATCACCCAGGGCCCAACATAAAATAGCACTCCAAATATAGTTAATCCCGCTTTGTAACGATGTTATATTTGTCGGTTCAAAAATGGACTTAGAGACATTATGAGGAAAATAATGCTTCAGAATGATTAAAACATTAAAAAAGGTAAATATTCTTCTAAGAAGGTTGAGTCATAGAGATATACACTATGGAAACAGACTTTCGGTCCAACTCATCCATGCTGACCAGATATCCTAAACTAATCTAGTCCCATTTGCCAGCACTTGGCTCATATCCCTCTAAACCTTTCCTATTCATATACCCGTCCAGATGGCTTTTTAAATGTTAGAATTGTACCACCACTTCCTCTGGCAACTCATTTTAGACACCATCCTTATGTGAAATAGTTGCCACTTATGTCCTTAAAAATCTTTCCCCGTCATCCTAAACCTCTGCACTCTAGGTTTGGATTCCCACACTGTAGGAAAAAAGACTTTGGCTATTCACCTTATCCATATCCCTCATGATTTTATAAACCTCTATTAGGTCATCCCTCAGCTTCCAACTCTCCAGGGAAATCAGCTCCTCTCTATTCAGCCTCTCCTTATAGCTCAAAGCCTCCAACCCTGGCAACAGCCTGGTACATCTTTTCTCAACCCTTTCAAGGTTCACAATATCTTTCCTACAGCAGGGAGACTGGAATTAAATGCAGTTTTCAAAAAATGGCCTAACCAATGCCCTGTACAGCAATTTGGCCTCCCATACTCCTATACTCAATGCACTGAGCAATAAAGGCAAGTGTATCAAATGCCTTCTTCACCACTCTGTCTACCTGCAACACTACTTTCAATGAATTATGAACTTGCACCCCAAGGCTCCTTGATTGGCAACACTCCCAGGACCTTACAATTAACTGCATACAACCTGCCCTGATTTGCCTTTCTAAAATTCAGCACCTCACATTTATCTAAATTAAACTCCATCTGCTACTCCTCGGCCCATTGGCCCATCTGATCAAGGTCCCGTTGTATTCTGAGGTAACCCTCTTCGCTGTCCAGTATACCACTAATTTTGGTGTCACCTGCAAACTTACCTCCTACACTTGCATCAAGTTAAATCAAGATCTATCCAGGTGGACAGTTGGGAAGAGCAAGTATGACATATCCATGCTTGAGCTCTCTCTCTCTTTCTCTTTCTGTCTCCCAGAGTTTTCTCTTGATGCTCTTTCCTACTGGATTGGAGAATTGCATGTGGGACAATCTACTTTACTGAATTTACCCCTGCCTTTACCAAGGGTGTATTTATAGTCATAGAGATGTACAGCACAGAAACAGACCCTTTTGTCCAACTTGTCCATGACCCCGATATCCAAACCCAATCTAGTCCCACCTACCAGCACCCGGCCCATATCCCTCCAAACCCTTCCTATTCATATACCCATCCAGATGCCTTTTAAATGTTGCAATTGTACCAGCCTCCACCACTTCCTTTAGCAGCTTATTCCACCCTCTGCGTGAAAAGATTGCCCCTTAGGTCTGTTTTATATCTTTCCCTCTCATCCTAAACCTATGCCCTCTAGTTCTGGACTCCCCGACCCCAGGAAAGAGACTTTGCCTATTTACCCTAACCATGCCTCTCATGAATTTATAAACCTCTAGAAAGGTCACCCCTCAGCCTCCGACGCTCCAGGCAAAACAGCCTAGGCTATTCAACCTCTCCCTACAGCTCAAATCCTCCAACTCTGGCAACATCCTTGTAAATCTTTTCTGAACCCTTTCAAGTTTCACAACATCCTTCCGATAGGAAGGAGACCAGAATTGCATGCAATATCCCAAAAGTGGCCTAACCAATGTCCTGTCCAGTTGCAACATGACCTCCCAACTCCTGTACTCAATACTCTGACCAATAAAGGAAAGCATACCAAATGCTTTCTTCTCTATCCTATTTACCTGAGACTCCACTTTCAAGGAGCTATGAACCTGCACTCCAAGGTTTCTTTGTTCAGCAACACTCCCTAGGACCTTACCATTTAGTGTATAAGCCCAGTTAAGATTTGCTTTCCCAAAATACAGCACCTCACATTTATCTAAATTAAACTCCATCTGCCACTCCTCAGCCAATTAGTTCATCTAATCAAGATCCTGTTGTAATCTGAGGTAACCTTCTTCGCTGTTCACTATATTTCCAATTTTGGTGTCATCTGCAAACTTACTAACCATACCTCTTATGCTCACATCCAAATCATTTATATAAATGACGAAAGGTAGTGGACCCAGCACCGATCCTTGTGGCACTCCACTGGTCACAGGCCTCCAATCTGAAAAACAACGCTCCTCTGCCTTCTACCTTTGAGCCAGTTCTGTATCCAAATGACTAGTTCACCCTGTATTCCATGAGATCTAATCTTGCTAAGCAGTCTCCCATGGGGAACCTTGTTGAACGCCTTACTGAAGTCCATATAGATTATATTTACCGCTCTGCCCTCATCAATCCTCTTTGTCACTTCTTCAAAAAACTCAATCAAGTTTGTGAGACATGATTTCCCATGCAGAAAGCCATGTTGACTATCCATAATCAGTCCTTGCCTTTTCAAATATATGTACATCCTGTCCCTCAGGATTCCCTCCAATAACTTGCCCATCACCAATGTCAGGCTCACTGGTCTCTCGTTCCCTGGCTTGTCCTTACCACCCTTTTTAAACAGTGGCACCACGTTTGCCAACCTCCAGTCTTCCGGCACCTCACCTGTGACTATAGATGATACAAATTTCTCAGCAAGTGGCCCAGCAATCACTTCTTTAGCTTCCCACAGAGTTCCAGGGTACACCTGATCAGGTCCAGGGGATTTATCCACTTTTATGCATTTCAAGACAGCTAGCACTTCTCCCTCTGTTGTGTGGACATTTTTCAAAATGTCACCATCTATTTCCCAACATTCTCTATTTTCCATGTCTTTCTCCACAATAAACAGTGATGCAAAATACTCATTTAGTATCTCCCCCAACTTCTGTGGCTCCACACAAAGGCTGCCTTGCTGATCTTTGAGGGGCCCTACGCTGTCCTTAGTTACCCTTTTGTCCTTAATGTTATTTGTAAGGACCCTTTGGAGTCTCCTTAACTCTATTTCCCAAAGCTATCTCATGCCCCCTTTTTGCCTCCTGATTTCCCTCTTAAGTATACTCCTACTGCCTTTATACATTTATAAGGATTCATTCGATCTATCTTGTCTATACCTGACATATGCTTCCTTCTTTTTCTTAACCAAACCCTCAATTTCTTTCATCATCCAGCGTTCCCTATACCTACCGGCCTTTCCTTTCATCCTAACAGGAATATACTGTCTCTGGACTCTTGTTATCTCATTTTTGAAGGCTTCCCATTTTCCAGCTGTCCCTTTACCTGCAAATATCTGCTCCCAATCAGCTTTTGAAAGTTCTTAACTAATACCATCAAAATTGGCCTTCCTCCAATTTAGAACTTCATCTTTTAGATCTGGTGTATCCTTTTCCATCACTATTTTAAAACTCGTAGAATTATAGTTGCTGGCCCCAAAGTGCTCCCTCAGTCATTTAAGGGATGTTACCATGTTGAAACAGTTGCTATTTATCAGTTAAATCATCTGTTATTCTGTTAAGTTTTGCAATAGAGTTGTTATTCCAAACCTTCGTTCTTTTGTTAGCATTTTACCCATAGAATAAAAATACATTGTGTTATTGCTTCAAACCCGGTAGTTTGACCAATCGATTTCCTACTGGAACTTATACTTGCCTTTAAAAATAAGAAAAAGTTGGAGTCTTGGCTATCTTCTTAATTTACTTTGAGGTAATAACATAATCTAACAGACACTGTTGCAAGTATTTTTACATTAAATGTGTCTTGAGCCATCATTCATAAAATAGTCATTGTAGCTTGCCTGAAAAAATCCCTTACAGTTCTTTGAGGCTATGTAAAAAGAAACTGGTGGATGGAATACATTTGGATTTCCAAAAGGCATTTGTTAAGGTTACTTCATAAGAGCCCATGGTGTTGGGAATGTTGGGGAAACTGGAGTTGAGGATTATCAGATCAGCAGTGATCTCATTCAATGGTGTTGCAGACTCGATAGCTCAAACGCCTACTTTAGATTACTTACAGTGTGGAAACAGGCCCTTCGGCCCAGCAAGTCCACACTAGCCCTCCGAAAAGCAACCCACCCAGACCCATTCCCCTATATTTATCCCTTCACCCAACACTACGGGCAATTTAGCATGGCCAATTCACCTAACCTGCACATCTTTGGACTGTGGGAGGAAACCGGAGCACCCGCAGGAAACCCACGCAGACACGGGGAGAATGTGCAAACTCCACACAGACAGTTACCCGAAGCAGGAATTGAACCTGGGTCTCTGGCGCTGTGAGGCAGCAGTGCTAACCACTGTGCCACCATTCCTCTTAAGGTCTTAACTCATCGCATATTTTAAAAATGTGATAAGAACTTGTACTTTCTAATACAACAATTTTTTTCACAAATCAGTGATTAAAATTGAGGCGTGCTTCAAACTCCAAGATCAGGATTACACCTCACCTCTTTATTTTCCTTTTTACTGAAAGAATATACATTACAGGGTAGAATATAGAATAAGTGCTGCCATGAAGAGACCACTGTAACAGAATTCAATTTCTGAAAGATACTATCCAATTAGTTCCATCTTGCACTTTCCTAATGGCTTTGCAACATTTTCCTTTACATCAATTTCCAATTCTCTAAAAGAAAAGTGCATAAATGGGTCTTTGCCTGATTGGCAGCATATGATTTGTAGAGTTCTACAGGTATCTGTGCTAGTCCCTCAATTTTTTACAATTTATTTCAATGTTTTAGATGAAGGGAGCGGAGGCATTATACTTAACTTTGCAGACAACATGATAATCGAAAGGGAAATATGTCGTGAAGAAGAAATGTTTGAAGATAGACATAGATTAAGAGAATGGGCTTAAATCTGGAAGATGCAGTATCATGTAAGAAAATGTGAAGTTATTCAGACTTACAGGAAGGATAAAAGCAGAGTTACTTAAACAAACAACGACTACAGAATTGCAAAGTACAGAGGGATTGAGATATTCTAGTCCACAAGTTAAAAAGAGTTGACTTGTGAGCACAGCATGGAATCAAGAAAGCTAATACAATGTTATCCTTTATTCAGAGAGGTATTGAACATAGCAGGAATATTCACAGACATCTTTAACCTCTCCTTACTAGGATGTCAGGTTCCCACCTGTTTCAGTAGGCAGGTGTGTTAAGAGTGAGGACCAGTTCAGTCAGTCGAAGGAGGGTGATTCAAGAAGACCACCATCATCCTGGTGCCAAAGAAAAATTAGACAATGTGCCTTAATGACTACCACCCAATGGCTCTGACAAACATCATTATCTACTGCTTGGGGAGGTTGGTAATGGCATACATTAATTCCAGAATCCCAGATTGTCTTGATCTGTTATAATTTGTCTACCATTACAAAAGGTCCACGTCAGACACCATGTCCCTGGCCCTACACTCATCCCTGGAATATCTGAATAACAAGGACTTTAGCTCGGCCTTCAACACCATAATTCCAACAAAACTCATCTCCAAACTCCAAACCCCGCCCCCGCCCCGACCAAAACCCCAGCGCAACTAGATCTTCGACTTTCTGACTCTCAGACCACAATCTGTGAGGATAGGCAACAGCACCTCTTCCACAGTAATTCTCAATACCGGTGCCCCATAAGGCTGTGTACTCCATCCCTTACTATACTTGCTACACTCACGACATATGGCCAAATTCAGCTCTAACTCCATTTGCAAATTTGCTGATGACGCCAACATACTGGGTCCAATCTTGAAAAACAAGATAGAGTACAGCTTAGTGGCATGGTGTAAAACAATACACTTTCCTTCAGTGTCAGCAAAGCTAAGGAGCCAGGCATTGACAACAGGAAGCAGAGTGGAGGACACATCACCATCTATGTCAATGGTGCTGAAGTGGAGATGGTCAAGAGCTTCAAATTCTAGGAGTAAATAGAGTCATAAAGTTATACAGCATGGAAACAGACCCTTCAGTCCAACACATTCATGCTAACCAGATATCCTAAACTGATGTGGTCTCATTTGCCAGCATTTGCCCATATCCCTCTAAATCCTTCTTATTCTTACACCCATCCAGATGCCTTTTAAATATTCTAATTGTACTTGCCTCCACTAACTTCTCTGGCAACTTGTTCCATAAACACACCACCTTCTGCATGATAAAGATGCTCCTTGGGAATATCACCAATGATCTATTCTGGTCCATCCACTTTGATGCTACAGTCAAGAAACCACACCATTGCCTCTACTTCCTCAGAAGCCAAAAGAAATTCACCACGTCTACAAGGAGTCTTACCAATTTTTATATATACACCATAGAAAACATTCTATCAGGATGCATCACAGTGTGATAAGGTAACTATTCTGCCCAAGACCACAAGGATAGACCAGATCTAAAAGTTAAAGGTCTAAATTGGAGAAAGGCCAACTATTAGGGGGTCTATAATACAATCCCAATAAGATGATCATCCCTTTCTTATTTCTCAGTTCCACTCAATTAACTTCCCTGGATACATTTCCAGGAATATCCTCCCTCAGCACAGCTGTAATGCTATCCCTTATCAAAAATGCCACTCCCCCTCCCCTCTTGCCTCCCTTTCTATCCTTCCTGTAGCATTTGTATCCTGGAACATTAAGCTGCCAGTCCTGCCCATCCCTGAGCCATGCTTCTGTAATTGCTATGATATTCCAGTCCCATGTTCCCAACCATGCCCTGAGTTCATCTGCCTTCCCTGTTAGGCCCCTTGCATTGAAATACATGCAGTTTAATTTATTAGTCCTACCTTGTCCTGCCTGCCCTGACTGTTTGACTCATTTCTGTACTCAACTGTACCAGTCTCAGATTGATCTCTTTACTCACTATCTCCCTGGGTCCCACCGCCCCACCTTACTAGTTTAAATCCTCCCGAGCAGCTCTAGCAAATCTCCCTGCCAGTATATTAGTCCCCTTCCAATTCAGGTGCAATCCGTCCTTCTTGCACAGGTCACTTCTACCCCAAAAGAGATTCCAATGATCCAAAATGTGAATCTTTCTCCCATACACCAGCTCCTCAGCCATGCATTCATATGCTCTATCCTCCTATTCCTGCCCTCACCAGCTCATAGCAGCCAGAGTAATCCAGATATTACTACTCTGGAGGACCTCCTTTTTAAATTCCTGCCTAACTCTCCCTTCAGAATCTCAACCTTTTCCCTTCCTATATCGTTGGTTCCAATGTGGACAATGACCTCTTGCTGGCCCCACTCCCCCGTGAGAACATTTTGCACCCTCTCTGAGACATCCTTGATCCTGGTACCAAAGAATCAACACACCATTCTGCTTTTTCGCTGTTGGCCACAGAAACGTCTGTCTGTACCTCGGACTAGAGAATCCCCAAACATAATTGATCGCTTGGAACCCGACGTACCCCTCGTTGCATTAGAGCTAGTCTCAATACCAGAAACTTGGCTGTTTGTGCTGTTCCCCTGAGAATCCATCACCCTATACATTTTCCAAAACAGCATACCTGTTTGAAATGGGTATATCCACAAAAGACTCCTGCACTAGCTGCCTACCTCTCTTACCTTTCCGGGAGTTAACCCATCTATGTGACTGTATCTGAGACTTTTCCCATTTCCTATAACTGCCATCCATCACATATTGTTGCTGTTGCAAATTCCTTATTGCTTCTGTCTCTCTAACTGGTCCATTCGATCTAATAAGATTCGCAGCCAGCAGAATTGATGGCAGATATAATCTGCAGTAACCCTTAAACTCTCTTTAAGCTCCCACATCTGACAAGAAGCACATTTCAGTCTATTAAAGGCCACCTCACGGAATACAGTGAGAACGAACCAATTGGATATAGAACTGGCTCAAAGGCAGAAAACAGAGGGTTGTGGTGGAGGGTTGTTTTTCAGACTAGAGGCCTGTGACCAGTGGAGTGCCACAAGGATCGGTGCTAGGTCCTCTACTTTTTGTCATTTACATAAATGATTTGGATGCGAGCATAAGAGGTACAATTAGTAAGTTTGCAGATGACACCAAAATTGGAGGTGTAGTGGACAGCGAAGAGGGTTACCTCAGATTACAACAGGATCTTGATCAGATAGGCCAATGGGCTGAGAAGTGGCAGATGGAGTTTAATTTAGATAAATGCGAGGTGCTGCATTTTGGGAAAGCAAATCTTAGCAGGACTTATACACTTAGTGATCAGGTCCTAGGGAGTGTTGCTGAACAAAGAGACCTTAGAGTGCAGGTTCATAGTTCCTTAAACATGGAGTCACAAGTAGAGAGGATAGTGAAGGCAGCGTTTGGTATGCTTTCCTTTATTGGTCAGAGTATTGAGTACAGGAGTTGGGAGGTCATGTTGCGGCTGTACAGGACATTGGTTAGGCCACTGTTGAAATATTGTGTGCAATTCTGATTTCCTTCCTATCGGAAAGATATTGTGAAACTTGAAAGGATTCAGAAACGATTTACAAGGACGTTGCCAGGATTGGAGGATTTGAGCTATAGGGAGAGGCTGAACAGGCTTGGACTGTTTTCCCTGGAGCGTCAGAGACTGAGGGGTGACATTACACTGGTTTACAAAATTATGAGGGGTATGGATAGGATAAATAGGCAAAGTCTTTTCCCTGAGGGCGGGGAGTCCAGAACTAGAGGGCATAGGTTTAGGGTGAGAGGGGAAAGATATAAAAGAGACCTAAGGGGCAACCTTTCACACAGAGGGTGACACGTTTATGGAATGAGTTGTCAGAGGAAGTGGTGGAGGCTGGTACAACTGCAACATTTAAGAGGCACTTGGATATGAATAGGAAGTGTTCGGAGGGATATGGGCCGGGTGCTGGCTGATGGGACTAGATTGGGTTGGGATATCTGGTCGGCATGGATGGGATGGACCGAAGGGTCTATTTCCATGCTGTACATCTCTATGACTCTCTGATTGTTTGTTCTAAATATGCAAAGAGTGTACAGGACCAAACTGCTTCAGTGATTGTGTATGTACATAAAGAACATTTTATGAATAAACTTTATTTTTGCAAAAAAGAAAACCTGAAAGATGCAAAAACAGAAATCGCTGGAGAGGCTCAGCAGGTCGGGCAGCATCTGTGGACAGAGAAAGAAGAGTTAACATTTTGAGCATCTCAGCTTAGAGGGTACCACTTGTGCTGGCTTTCTCCAGCGATTTCTGTTTTTGTGTGTTTCACATTTCCAGCATCCACAGTTGTTTGTTTTATTACTGTTTAAAAGTCTCTCTAATTCTCCACTGGAGCTCCCCCCCCCCACCAAACTTCAGCTGGGACACATGCACCAAACAATCCCACCACCCTGTGACTGACCACTTCAACTCACCCTCCCACTCCTCCAACCACATGCAAACCCGGGACATCCTGCAACCACCAAATGCTAGCCACCCGACACCGGGAGGAAAAATGCCTCATCGTCCACCTTGGGACCCTTCAACCACATGGAATCAATGTCCATTTCACCAGTTTCCTCATTTGTCGTCTCCCACCTCCCTATCCCAGATCCATCCCTCCAACTCGGCACCACCCTCTTGAACTGTCCTACCTGTCCATCTTCCTTCCCACCTATTGGCTCCACCCTCCGCTCCGATTAATCGCCATCAATCCCCCACCTTCATCCACCTATGACCTTCTCAGCCATCTTCCCCCAGCCCCACCCTCCTGTTTACCTTTCAGACCCTCTTGCCACCCCACCCCCCTTTCCTGATGAAGGGCTGATGCCCGAAACGTCGATTCTCCTTCTCCTCAGATGCTGCCTGACCTGCTGCGTTTCTCCACAACCACACTTTGCGAGCCTTCCGCAGCTGTTTCATTGTCAGCTACCACGACCCGGCTCTGCCTCTGCGCATGTGCCTCGGTCTCCCTCCCCCCCCCGCCGTCTCCTGCCATAGCAGCGGCACCGCGCTTCCTCCCCCTGACCTTTTGGGGGTGGGTGGGTTCTGTACGGTTGCCATAGTAGCGGCTCTAGGGGGGGGGGTGTGATTGTTGCCACAGCAGCGGCGCCGCACTTCCGCTCTCTGGGCGGTTGAGGGTGGGTTGTTGCCATAGCAGCGGCGCCGCACTTCCGCTCTCTGGGCGGTTGAGGGTTGATTGTTGCCATAGCAGCGGCGCCGCTCACCTTCTTCCCCCCTCCCCCCCCTCCCTTTCAGCCGCCATTTTGCCCGCCGTCCCGGTAACCATGGCGATCACTCCGGGCCAGGTCTTTGCTTCGCTGCTGTCGGACGCAGAGAACGGCAAACGCTGCTGGCCCGAGCGCCGCGGCTCCAAGTCTCCCGTGCCTCCCCCTTCGGCGGAGCGGGAGGTGCAGGTCAGCGCCACGGCCGAGGTGTCGGCGCCTCCGAACCGGGCCCGAATCTGCATGCTGGTGGCCAGCCGGAAGGAGGCGGCGGCGGCGGCCAAGAGCAGCGTCACTCGGCGGCTCGAATACATCGTGCAGAGCGTCCGGGCACACGGCGTGAGGGTAAGGTGGGGGAGGAGTGGCAGTGTCTGTCAACACCCGCCAGGCGGGAACGGAGCCGCCTGCTCGCATCCTTCCCCCAGCCCCCCCCATACAAGCCAAGACCAGAAGGTGCTGGAAAAGCTCAGCAAGTCTGTGCAGAGAAATCAAGAGTAAGCGTTTCGGGTCCGGTGTTTTCAGTTGGGAGGAAGGGTCACTGGACCCCAAACGTTAATTCTGCTTTCTCTCCTCAGATGCTGCCAAACCAGCTGAGCCTTTCCAGCAATTTTTTTTTTGCTTTTGATTTACAGCATCCGCAGTTGTTTTCGGTTTTTACCCGATACCACGGGCAGAGCTTGGCGCGCCACAGGCTAGAATACTCTCAAAGGGATTTTTAAAATGTGTATTTTCTTTTCTCTCCTCTTTGATTAATTCTCGCGTCTGGAAGAGGAGCTCAGATTCACATTCCAGAGTTCGTGCTGCAATTGGGGGGGGGTGGCGGGTTCTGGCCTCATTGTATTAGAAAGATTGGTAGCAGACTCTGGGCTGAATGGCCACCTCCTGAGTTGCATTATTCCACGATTCATCTTTGTTACAGGCTGTGTTGTTCATAGTGACTTCGTTAAGTCTGACACAGTGAACATCTAACTCTTGAAAATGCAGTCAACTTGCATCAAGGATACATCACTGTCACTTTTGGTAATGATAGATGTCACAAGTGATGCGGTGCAGCTGCAGTATTAGTGTTTGACAGTCGCTGGAAAATCCTATCCAATATCTCATATTAGAAGGAATTGATTGCATCCAACAGACTAATAAAAGTAATGTTTTGTATTGACTTTTTATCCAGTGACCTCATTGTAATCTTTTCAGAAACTGGCATGAATGCCATTTGCCTATTCTGACCAGGTAACCAGTGGCAACATTCTCTGTAGTGTCCTTACCCCTGGACCAGGTGCCCAGGTTCAAGTCCTACTTGCTCCAGAAGTGTATGAAAGTATGGAATTGGTGAGAGTGAAAGGAATAGCTTCTGAGCCACAACAGTATGGTTTGAAGAGCTGATTATAAACATGGTTTAGATAGATGGTTTTTAAAAAGGTTTTCTGATTTGGACAGGGAAATGTTGAGGCTTGGAAACCTAGGGTAAGATTCCAAAGAAATGAAAATGAGTTGCTGGAAACGCGCAGCAGGTCAGGCAGCATCCAAGGAGCAGGAGAATCTCCTGAAGGGCTCATGCCCGAAACGTCGATTCTCCTGCTCCTTGGATGCTGCCTGACCTGCTGCGCTTTTCCAGTAACACATTTTCAGCTCTGATCTCCAGCATCTGCAGTCCTCACTTTCTCCTATAAGATTCCAAAGATGCAATTACTTTAGATGAAAACAGTCCCATTAATGGTGGAGTTTGAATCCAGAGGGAGAAGACTGAGCGTAGGAGGACTCAAATGATTAATAGGTTCCAGTAGAAGTCTTGAAGTGTTGTGAAGGAATTTTATGATGAATATTTTGAATCCTTTCTTTCAGGAGAGCCCAAATGTAACTAAGAACAGAATAGTGAAATAATGAATCATTTATTGTGGATAAGATTTTGACGGTTGAATTTTGGACAAATTAGTGTCTACGGAGGGTAGAGACGTTAAGAGTATCAAAGAAATTTAGTTTTGAAGTACACAGAAATAGTGGAAAGGAAAACATTGTGGAAGAATGTGGTGCTCACATCGCCTTGTAATCTGTCAAAATATGAGGGACAGAACTCCCAAATTCCATTGTTTAAAGAAAATAATATTAATTTATTTTTTAACTCTAAAAGTGAACATTAAATAACAACTATTCACAACTCTAAGGCCTCCTTTCTCTTAACTCCTTATTACCTCCCTCCAATTCTATGACAATATGCTGTTCCAATAAGATGCTTATTAAAATTAAATCAACTTAATTTCAAAACCACACGGCCACTGTCATCTTCGGTGTCTTTCTTCTTTCGGCTGAAGATCTCCTTACTGCAAATGTGTTTCATATGAAAAGGTACTGTTGATAGAGAATGTTTCCTAATTTCTTGGGTTTCTCTCAATGGCAGTTGCTTCATTTGCAATTTTCAGAATGTTTGCATTTTCAAGTCCCCAACATTGAATTGTCTCATTGGTTCGATGTTGGCAAAACGATAAATTCAAACTCGATTGGGTTTTAGTAGTCTGGGGCATAATTTAAACTGGTTAAATTTGAATTGTTGTCAAAAAAGGAATCAAAACTCAGGTATCCATTTCACAGCCAAATGTTACACAGTTTCAATTTTCCAGTACACTCTGAAACTGCCATCTAGTCATATACTCAGGTGCTTGTAATCTCTCAGTTCAGAACAGCATTCACTCTCTTTTAAAGGTACAGTACACGTCTTCAAATTTATAACAATTCACAGCCTGTTCCACACAAACTGTGATTTTTTTGTGTTGTGATGCATTGACACAGCATCCCATTCAAAACTCAAGTGATCAAGAGAATGGTGAAAAAACTAGGCCAGTTTGGAGAACATAAGACACATCTGTAGCATTTCTATCCAAAATAAAAGCTCTGCCAATGGGTGTGAAGTAGGTAAGAAGTCACGATAATACAGAATTTGAAGTAAACAATCATACTGATTGATAAGAAGTGAAATTTGAATTTTGTTTCTGAGTTAAAGCTTAGAAATCAAGGCTCTGGAATTGTCGCATAAGGTCTATCAAGTGAAGCAAAGTTTATTACACTTCTGTATACAATAAATTAGATTAGATTACTTACAGTGTGGAAACAGGCCCTTCGGCCCAACAAGTCCACACCGACCCGCCGAAGCGTAACCCACCCATTCCCGTACATTTATCCCTTTACCTAACACTACAGGCAATTTAGCATGGCCAATTCACCTGACCTGCACATCTTTGGACTGTGGGAGGAAACCGGAGCACCCGGAGGAAACCCACGCAGACACGGGGAGAATGTGCAAACTCCACACAGTCAGTCGCCTGAGTCGGGAATTGAACCCGGGTCTCTGGCGCTGTGAGGCAGCAGTGCTAACCACTGTGCCACCGTGCTGCCCACTAAAATTGAGTTGACAATTTTGACTACTTTACAGCAATACCAAATGGGCACTCTGACGACACAAAAGTAGATGTGTGATTGCAGGGAAATGGTAGAGAATACATCTGTGTTGTCAGCACATAATAAATTGATCCTGTGTTAGTGGAAAATGTCCCTGAGGACGTAACATGTTAACGAGAGGCCAAAGATAAATTGATTATTACAAGACACCATAACAGAGTATTGTTTTTTTTAAAGGAAATGCTGGAGCTGACTTCACAGAGGCAATAAGCATCTGATTTCATTACCATGCAGCATGTTCACTTGTGCTCTACAGCCTTATAGATTAACCTTTTCATGAAGGCTTTCTGTGGCTAAAAGAAAATCAATAGTGAATGCTTACCGCACTCCTTTAGCTAATTAAAGCAATCCAAAGTAAACTTTAAGTATGTAAAGTGCTTGTTTATTTTGAAACTGGACTTGTTCTCCAATGGGAAATAACCTCGGATGCTGTTACTGAGCTATATGAACCATGGTGGTGGCAGCCTGAAACCCTCTTAGTGCTGAATTAGCTTTTCTCAACTTGATTCGCAGTAGAATACTGTAGTAGGAAAATCAACTGTAAAAACAAAATATTGACATCCTTACCCCTCCCAACCTCCCCCCCACCAAAAAGAATCCTCCGTTGTCAATATCCTGGGGATTAATGTTGACCAAAAACAAAATTAGACCACCCATAGAAATACTGAGGCTACAAGTGCAGGTCAGATGCAAGGAATTATGCAGTGAGCAATTCGCCTGCTGTATTCAACACCTGTCCACCTTCTATAAGGCACACTCAGGGGTGTAATGGAACATGCTATGCTTGACTTGATGTTAGTTGCTCCAAAAACGCTCAAGAAGTTTGACACCATCCAGGTCAAAGCAGCCTATCTGACTGGCATCCCATCCACTACCTCAGCATTCACTCCCTTCACCTCCAATGCACAATGGTAATAATGTGTACCACCTACAAAATGCACTGTGAAAGGGTCCTTTCACAACATGTTCCAAACACATTACATCTATTACCTAAAAGGACATGGCAGCAAGTACATGGAAACATCACAATATTCAAGTTCCCTTCCAAATCTCCCATCGTCCTGACTGGTATTTACTGCTGTTCAATTATTATTGCTGGATTAAAATCCTGGAACTGCCTTCCTAATAGCACAGTGGATGTTCCCACACCCCAGGGACTTTAAGAAGGCAGCTTACGACCATCTTTTCTGTTTCATTTAGAGACAGGGAATAAACACAGATCTAGTCAATAGCTCCCACATCTAGTAAATGATTAAACAAAATTTATCTCCTGATTTCTTTTGCCTCCTATCTTTGCTTCCTCAAATCCAATAAATAGAGATTTGAATAGAATGAAGAGAATTATAGAAGTACTGAGCCTGGAAATGGGCATTTTGCTTCAATAGATCAATGTTATGTAGGTGCTGCATATGAGCTTCCTCCAACCCTTCTCCTTCAGACCTGATAAACATATCCTATCCCTCTCATTTTTTTGGTTTTCTGTTCTCCTTCAATGTTTCTGCTTTTTATTTCCCTATGACAGTTCTAACTACTCTTCATGTTCTAACTACTCTGAATAAAAGGGTTTCTCCTGAATTCCATTTTGGATTTATTAATAACGGCATAATTATTAAATTAGTAACTTGAATTTATGGTTTCAATTTCCCATGCAAGTGCTACCATCATCACCATTTCAACTCTATATAACCTTTTCATAATCTTAGTCTGTTTGCTGGAGAAGAATTAGATTTCATTTGAGGTTGCTTGTGCTGATGGTCACTTCCTATAACTAAATCTTTTATCAAGTACTAAGTTTTCTTGTAACCCATTTACCTCCACTGAATGGAAAAATGATCAAATTGTTTGTTTTAGATTACAGTTAGAAAGAAAACAGGAGCAGTAATAGGCCACATAGGAAAGTGAAGTTGGTGTTTGGTATGCTTGCCTTTATTGGTCAGTGCCTTGAGTATAGGAGTTGGGAAGCTGTACAGAACATTGGTTAGGGCACTATTGGAATTTTTAGTGTGTGCAATTCTGGTCTCCCTGCTACAGGAAGGATGTTGTGAAACTTGAAAGGTTTCTGAAAAGATTTACAAGGATGTTGTCAGGATTGACAGGTTTGAGCTATAGGGAGATGCTGAATAGACTGGGGCTATTTTTCCTGGAGCATCAGAGGCTGAGGGGTGACCTTATAGAGGGTTATAAAATCATGAGGGGAATGGATAAGGTACATAGACAAGATCTTTTCCCAAGGGTGGGGGAGTCCAAAACCAGAGGGCATAGGTTTAAGGTGAGAGGGGAAAGATTTTAAAAAGGACCTAAGGGGCAACGTTTTAATTCAGAGGGTGGTGTGTGTATGGAATGAGCTGCCAGAGGAAGTGGTGGAGGCTGGTACAATTACAACATTTAAAAGGCATCTTGGAGATTATGAGGACTGCAGATGCTGGAAGGTCAGAGTCGATAAAATGTGGAGCTGGAAAAAGCACATCAGATCAAGCAGCATTAGAGGAGCAGGAGAGTCGATGTTTCAGGACTGATGAAGGGTCCTGCCTGAAACATCGACTCGCCTGCTCCTCTGATGCTGCTTGGTCTGATGTGCTTTTTCCAGCTTCACGTTTTATCAACTTTAAAAGGCATCTGGAATGGTAAACAAATAGGAAGGGATTCGAGGGATATGGGCCAAATTCTGGAAAATAGGACTAGATTTATTTAGGATATCTGGTCAGCATGGACATGTTGGACCGAAGGATCTATTTCCGTGCTGTATATCTCAATGACTCTAAGAAGTCTCAACCTATTCTTTTTTCCCTGCTTAGTGTAACTTCTCAGTTCTGGGAGTATTCTATAACTCTAATTTCCAGTGCCCAATCTTTTAATAATATGGAGCCCAGAACTGTTCCAAGGTTTACGTATAATCTAACCATGCTTCTGTACAAATTTAAGAAACTTCTCTGCTTTTCAATTTTATCCATCTCGAAATGAATTCCATGCTTTGATTCCATTATTCTTGTCATATTAATCTATGGTGGGACTTCTATTGATTTATGTGTCTGACCCCCAGATCTCCCGATTCTTCTGTTGCTCTATTCTTGTTAGGTGTTTATCCAAAAGCAAAATACTGGAAATCTGAAATAAAAACACAAAATTCTGGCAGCAGTTGTGGAAAGAGAAGTTAAAGGTAGCGATTTTTGAGAAGATTTGTAGCTCAAGTTAATGATATGGATGTAAGTTAGCTCGCTGAGCTGGAAGGTTTGTTTTCAGACATTTCCTCACCATACTAGGTAACATCAGGTGAGAATCTCTGGTGAAGCGCTGGTGGTATGTCCCACCTCTATTTGTAGGTCTTGATTTCTTAAGATGTGTGATGCCATTTACGGTTCTATTTTATCAAGGGAAGGTAGATGGGGTCTAAATGTGTTTATTGATGGAGTTCCGGTTAGAATGCCAGACCTCTATGAATTCTCGTCTGTGTCTTTGTTTTGCTTGTCCTAGGATGTGTACGTTGTTCAAAGTGCTGTCCTCCTTTGTATGTATGGAATTTCAGATTGATGACTTTTCGGAAGAACTTAGCTATCCATCCATCACTGGCAATCTTACTATTCTGTGTCAAAGTTACTCCTGGGTTCAGGGTCACAGTATATCAAACATAACTGACTATCACTTTCAAATGTTTTTAAAAACTCTTTCCCTCGATCCTTTTATTAAGTGTGTGGAGCTCTTCGACATGGTCTTCATGATCTGAGACCATCTGTTAACTGCTTTTGATGGTACTCTCTTACCTCCTTGCCCCATCCCACCAAGTTATTTGGGTGGAACTAAGAAATAAGAAAGGGATGATCACTTTATTGGGATTGTATTATAGACCCCCTAATAGTCAGTGGGAAATTGAGAACCAAATTTGTAAGGAGATTTCAGTTATCTATAAAGAATAATAGAGTGGTTATGGTAGGGGATTTTAACGTTTCATACATAAACTGGGACTGCTGTAGTGTTAAGGGTTTAGATGGAGAGGAATTTGTTAACTGTGCACAAGAAAATTTTCTGATTCAGTATGTGGATGTACCTACTAGAGATGGTGCAAAACTTGACCTACTCTTGGGAAATAAGGCAGGGCAGATGACTGAGGTGTCAGTGGAGGAGACTTTAGAGCCAGCGACCATAATTCTATTAGTTTTAAAATAGTAATGGAAAAGGATAGACCAGATCTAAAAGTTGAAGTTCTAAATTGGAGGAAGGCTAATTTTGACTGTATTAGGCAAGAGCTTTCAAAAGCTGATTGGGGCAGATATTTGCAGGTAAAGGGACAGCTGGAAAATGGGAATGCCTCAGAAATGAGATAATGAGAGTCCAGAGAATGTATATTCCTGTTAGGATGAAAGGAAAGGCTGGTAGGTGTAGGGAAAGCTGGATGACTGCAGAAATTGAGGTTTGGTTAAAAAGAAGAAAGCATATGTCGGGTATAGACAGGCAAGATCAAGTGAATCCTTAGAGTATAAAGGCAGTGGGAATATACTTAAGAGGAAAATCAGGAGGGTAAAAAGGGGATTATGAGATAGCTTTGGCAAACAGAATTAAGGAGAATCCAAAGAGTTTTTACAAATACATTAAGGACAAATTGCTCAGTGGTTAGCACTGCTGCCTTGCAGCACCAGGGACCCAGGTTCGCCTCCAGCCTTGGGCGCTTGTCCGTGTGGAGTTTGCACTTTCTCCCGTGTCTGTGTGGGTTCCCGCCCACAATCCGAAGATGTGCAGGTTAGATGAATTGGCCATGCTAAATTGCCCATAGTGTTCAAGGATGGGTAGGTTAGGTGCATTTGTCAGGGGTAAATATAGAGCAGTAGGGTCTGGGTGGGTTCCTCTTCAAAAGGTCAGTGTAGATTTGTTGGGCCGAAGGGCCTGTTTCCACACTGTTAAAAAAAATGGGTAACTAGGGAGAGAATAGGGCCCCTCAAAGATCAGCAAGGCAGCCTATGTGTGGAGGTACAGGAAATGGGGAAGATACTAAACAAGTATTTTGCATCAGTGTTTACTGTGAAGAAGAACATGGAACATATAGAATGTGAGGAAATAGATGGTGAAATCTTGAAAAATGTCCACATTACAGAGGAGGAGATGCTGGATGTTCTGAAATGCATAAAAGTGAATAAGTCTCCAGGACCTGATCAGGTGTACCCTAGAACTCTGTGGGAAGCTAGGTAAGTGATTGTTTAGTCCCTTTCTGAGATATTTGTATCATCAGTAGTGACAAGTGAGGAGCTGGAAGGACTAGAGGTTGGCTAACGTGGTTCCACCATTTAAGGAAGGTGCTAAGGAAAAGCCAAGGAACTATAGACCGGTGAACCTGACATCGGTGGTGGGCAAGTCGTGGGAGGGAATCCTGAGGGACAAGACTTACTTGTACAGGTACAAGATCCTTTATCCGGACATCCAAAAAGCTCTGAAATCTGATGGTTTTTTCTCAATAACAAGGTTGTTTGGCGAGCAAACAGTTAACCCAAGTCGACACCCTCTCGATGTGTCACTCAAATGCGACATGGTGGGGGGTGCGTGGCCAAGTATCGACAGGCCTGGGGTTTCTCTATGAACGCCCCCAAGTCGACACCCACTTGATGTGGGTCACTCGGGTGTGACATGGGGGAGCGGGCGTGGCCAAGCATGTTCTTAGTTAGAAGTCTGCTTCTCTGGTAAGATTTTTAAAAACTTCACCATTAAACTGTCACATTCTATAAACCGAAAAATTCCGAATTGCGGGAAACAGCTGGTCGCGAGCATTTCTAATAAAGGAGCTTGTAACTGTATTTGGAAAGGCAAGGAATGATTAGGGATAGTCATAATGTCTTTGTGCGTGGGAAATCATGTCTCACGAACTTGATTGAGTTTTTTGAGGAAGTGACAAAGAGGATTGATGAGGGCAGAGCGGTAGATGTGATCTATATGGACCTCAGTAAGGTGATCAACAAGGTTCCTCATGGGAGACTGATTAGCAAGATTAGATCTCATGGAATACAGGAAGAACTAGCTATTTGGATACAGAACTGGCTGGAAGGTAGATGACAGAGGGTAGTGGTGGAGAGTGCTTTTCAGATTGGAGGCCTGTGGCCAGTAGTGTGCCACAAGGATCGGTGCAGGGTCCACTGCTTTTCATCATTTTATATAAATGATGTGGATGTGAACATAGGAGGTATAGTTAGTAAGTTTGCAGATGATACCAAAATTGGAGGTGTAGTGGACAGCAAAGAAGGTTACCTCAGTGTACGACAGGATCTTGATCAGATGGGCCAATGGACTGAGGAGTGCCAGATGGAGTTTAATTTAGATAAATGCGAGGTGCTGCATTTTGGACAGGCAAATCTTAGCAGGACTTGTACTCTTAATGGTCAGGTCCTGGGGAGTGTTGCTGAACAAAGAAACCTTGGAGTGCAGATTCATTGTTCCTTGAAAGTGGAGTCGCAAGTAGATAGGATAGTAAAGAAGACATTTGGTATGCTTTCTTTTATTGGTCAGAGCATTGGTTATATGAGTTAAGAGGTCATGTTGCGGCTCTATAGTACATTGGTTAGGCCACTTTTGGAATATTGCAACATTTAAAGGCACCTGGATGGGTATATGAGTAGGAAGGGTTTAGAGGGATACAGGCCAATTCTGGCAATGGGACTGGATTTAGGTTAGGATATCTGGTTGGCATGGATGAGTTTAGACTGAAAGGTCTGTTTCCGTGCTGTACATCTCTATGACTCTATGTAAAACGTCTTCAGGTTCAGCCCCACTAGACCACTAGTATTAAAAAAAAACACGCTGCAGTATTATCCTTAAGGGAAGGATTGCACACGTGTAGTATCCCATAGTTGGGAAAAGGACACATCTGGAAAGACCTTGAATCCATATTTATCCATAAGGGGTTCACGTCACAGTTCAATTTCACTTAACAGGAATCAGGATTTTTTGGAAGAATACATTCTCTTCATTGTGGGTTGAAACAAAGTATTGTCCCTGTCTGTTGGAGCAATTATTTTGTTCAAAGTGTTATAATGCAATATTGGACATTTCATTGAATATTTTGTGTTCAAATCATCTGTTAATGTTCCAGGAGGACGGTATTATAGTGACTAAGGATTTTCGGCGAATTGAAAATGCCTATCAGATGGAAGCGGAGGTAGTATTCAGTTTCAGTTAAAACTTTTAATAAATGTGCAAAAAAAAGAGCCTTATATATGTTGTATAAACTATGTTCTTCGCATTAACCTATTACATTTGATTATAATGAATGAAAAACTTGAATCTATTAATTTTTGGTTTTATAAAGGAACAGATAATTTGTAAAATATAATTTAATCCAATCACAAATGTAATATTGGAAATGTACTAATATAGATAGGAATGTAAGCTGTGAAGGAAGGACATGTATTAAAAGAGGTGCAGATTGGCTAAGTAAATGGGCAACAAGGTGACAAATGGAATATGATTATTATAACTTATTTAGTTTAGCTCTAAGAATATACAAGCAGAATATATTGTGAAAAGACATGAAAGGTATCATTGTTTTTGTTAAGAGGGATGAGGGTGTACTGATGCAAGGATCTCAGAACATTTAGCATACAACGACAGCAAGCAGAGGCGGCAATGACATTGAGGTAATGTCACTGGATTAGTAACCCAGAAGCCCACGCTAAAGTTTTGAGGACATATTTTGGGAGTTGAATCACACCATGGCAGATAGTAAAACTTGAATTCAGTTGGAACAAAAAGCTAACCCAGTGCCAACCATTTAGTTGTAGATTGTTGGCTGACCAGTTTGGCTTTCAAAGTGTCCTTTAGGGAGAGAATTCTGCCATCTTTTCCTGGTCTGTCTAAACGTGACCCCAGTTCACAGCAAAGTGGTCAACTCTTAATTGTTCTCTGAGCAATTGGAGATGGGCAATAAATACTGGTATAAGCAACAATATCTGTGTTCTGTGAAAGAATAATAAAAAGACAGAATTGGAAAGGTAAAAGGCATGTAAGCCTTTATTGCAAATATACTGGAATAAAAACAAAGAGTCTTTCTCCCATTGTACAGGGCTTTGGTGAGACTGTATACAGTTTTAACCTCCATATTTAAGGGGTGAACATGCAGTTGGTGCAATAAAGATTCACTGGATTAGTTCCTGGAATGAGGAGGTTGTCTTGTGATGAAAAACTGAGTGAATTAAGCATATAGACTCCAGAATTCAAAAATAAGAGAGGAAATGTCATTAAAATATAAGAATTCTGAAATGGCCAACCAGTATAGACTCTGAGATTATTTACCTGGTTGGGAATCTTAACAAACGGCACAGTTTTAGGATTAAGGTCTGATCATTTGGCACTGAAATTTTTCTTCACTCGAAAGTATTCTCAATATTTGAAATTCTCCACATGCTTGAAAATGTTTCATTGTTGATCGTGTTTAAATAATAAAAGCTTTTAATTATTGAGAATCAAAGGTTTTGGGGAGCATACAGGAAAGTGGATTTGAGATCAGCACAGTCATATTGAGTGATGGTGGCAGTCTGGATTTACTCTTACTTCTTATATTCTTCTAAGTTTGTTTGAATGCTTAATCTGCATATAATTGTAGAAATTGTAACTTTTATTCTGATCAGCTGATTATTATAATAACTTTATTAAAGTTATGAAGGCTGACTTTGGACAGAGAAAAGCAACAAAAACAATCTACTGTTGAAATGGCTGCCAACTCCAGACCATCTTGCCAAATGCCTAAGCAGAGCAAGGGAAGGGAGACCTTCTACAAAAATAATTTAATACTGGCCTTCTACCAATGTTGTTGTACTAAGGATGCATAATAGCAAACTAATTGCTTTTCATTAGAACTATGATTGGGAGTATCAGTTCAGCACCTTGACCTTGCACTGCCATTTAATACAATGAAGGCTGATATCATCTCAGCTTCAACTCCACTTTCTGGCTGCTGCATGGGGAGGCGATGGCCAAGTGTTAGTATCACTAGAGTATTAATGGAGGAAAATCAGCTAGTGTTCCAGGGATTTGGGTTTGAATCCTGCCATAGCACAAATTTGAATTCAATTAAAAAAAGACAAATTTATATATTCAGGAAAAAAATTCTGGAATCAAGAATGTACTGATGACCATGAAACCATTGTCAATTGTTAGGAAAACCGTATGGTTCTCTAATGTTCTTCAGGGAAGGAAATCTGCCATCCTCAGCTGGTTTGGCTGATATGGGACTCCAGACCCACAGCAATGTTATTGACTCTCAATTGCCCCCTGAAGTGGGCCTAGCAAGCCACTAAGTTGTACCAATTACTACAAAGTCTCAAAGAAATGGAACTGGACAGATCACATGGCATCGACACTGGAAAAGACAACAGCAGAAACAGCCCTGTAGACCCTGCAAAATCTAATTCTTAAGCTAGCAATAATACGGGAAGTTTGTATTCTTCAAACTTCCCGTATTATTGGTTGGATGTTATTAGGACTATTTCTATTGCTCACAGTTGTATTTCTGGTTAAATAATTAGTAGCCAGCCTAAGCCCAAAAGTGTCATGTTTGTATGTAATACTGAATATCTTTCACTTCATTACGTTTTATTTAGATAAGCCAGCGATTTTGATACCATTTTGAAATATTTAAAACATACTTTTTTTTGCTTCCCAGGTGTCTGTTATATTCAGTGACTTTGGCAAGATGGAGAATTGCTGTAACTTACTGGTGGAGAAACTAGATAGTTCTGTTGTTGTTGGTTCACCTCAATTCTATCATACAACTGAAGCTGTGGAAAATATCAGGTAGAATGGACTACTTTGTCTTTGTTAGCCAAGGTCAAGATCTTTTTATGCCCTGTTCTAAGATCAGTATTGTAGATTATTTATTGTACTGCTTACTCAATCTCTGAATGATTCATTTTTCTAATATATTAAAAACATACTTTTTAACCCTTTTTAATGCCCATGTAAACTGAAATTCCTTGTACATGGAATAATTTTACAGCTAGTTAAGTCTTAGTTTTAAAACACAAGTTTTGTGATCTTAATTGCAGATTCACTTAATTGCAGCAGGTGGCATTGAGCTGGAACCTGCTACCTGCAATGATGGAGAAAATCAGATGGGTACTTGAGGGAAATAAACTTTCAGGGCTGTGGAGATAAGAGTATAGATATTGGACAAACTGTGTCATGCTACAAACCAGGCAACTTGGGCTTAATGAAGTGAATGGCTTGTTTATGTGTGTGTTAATGAGTCTTATGTTTCTGTTACTCAAAATATTTTGCAATACATTGGATTGCTGTAGAAATGTTTCTACCATAGAAGTAAATGTAGAGTGAAATGTAAGGTCTTTAGGTTCAACCACTTGCATCCAAATCCAGGTAGCTTTTTTTTTAGCTAAACTAATAGATCAGCAAGTGGTTTTGGGGAATAGTTCAAAGGAAAACTAAGTTCTCATGCTTGAATATAAAAATCAAGCATTGCCATTAATATCAATTTAGTATTGACTTGAAACTGTTTTCCAGTTGACCACAAATCACCAATACACAGTTTACATTCGATCATATCTACTCAGCCTTGGTCCTCACATGTTCAGAAGAGCTGAATTCCAGAGGTTAAGTCAGAGTGACTGTCCTTGAATTCAAAGCGGCATTTGACTGAGTGTGGCATCAAGGAGCATCAGTAAAATTGAAGCCCCATGACATTGCTGTGGAAGTTTCTTAGGGCATTGTTCTAAGCCCAACCATCTTCACTGTTTCATCAATTACCTACCTCCATTATAAAATCAGAAGTGGAGGTGTTTCATGTGATTGCACAGTAAAGAGTTACAAATGGTGATGAACAGCTACAGAAGAAGGCTGTGCTGCATTTAGCAGGACCGAGACAACATTCAGGCTTGGGCTAATAGGTGGCAAGTAGCAATATGCCACAAAAATGCTGGGTGATGACATCTCAACAGAAGGCAGTAAAATCACTTATCCTAGATGTTTAAGGCATTGCCAATTGCCAGTTCACTTACTATCAATATTATTAGATTACATTACAGTGTGGAAACAGGCCCTTTGGCCCAACAAGTCCACACCGACCTGCCGAAGCGCAACCCACCCATACCCCTACATTTACTCCTTACCTAACACTACGGGCAATTTAGCATGGCCAATTCACCTGACCTGCACATCTTTGGACTGTAGGAGGAAACCGGAGCACCCGGAGGAAACCTACGCAGACACTGGGAGAACGTGCAAACTCCACACAGTCAGTCGCCTGAGGTGGGAATTGAACCTGGGTCTCGGGCGCTGTGAGGCAGCAGTGCTAACCACCGTGCCGCCCATTATGTGGCAGACAGTCACCACTTGACGAGAAATTTTACTGTACCAGTCACACATACACGTGGCTACAATAGCAGGTCACCGAATCACTGAATTGTTATGGTGGAGAAGGAGGCCGTTCTGTCTATCTACTCTGTCCAGCTTGTTCATGATTTTGAAAATCTCCACCATATCTTCTCTCAGTTGCATCTTTCCAAGGAGAACAGTCCCAATTTCTTCAATCAATCCCCCGAACTGAAGTTTCTTGTTCCTGGAACTATTCTTGCAAATCACTTCTACACTGTCTCAACACACTCACGTATTTCCTATAACGTGGCTCCCACAACTGAGATCTAACAAGTACAAGTTCATCATTACCTCCTCATTCTTGGACTGTATGTACCTATTAATAAAGCAACAACACTGTACTTTATTTACTGTTCTCTTTACTTATACTGCCACCTTCAGAGATCTGTGCATATATATACCTAGTTCCCTCCTGCATCCTCTTTCGAATTGTACTCCACACTTTATATTGTCTTTCAATGTTCTTCTGACTAATTTGTGTCACCTCACACTTCTCTGCACTTAACCTCATTTACCACCTATCTGCCTATTCAACCAACCTATCCTTTTGGAGTTTCACACTGTTCACACAGTTTACAATTTTTCCAATTCCGAGGCTGGCAGTCTGTAGGGACTCGCCTCCTATTCCAAAAGCATGACCACCAACTACAAGGCTATTGTTGATTGTTGTATAAGCCTGTGGGTTCACGAATGCGTTTTCAGGAAGAAAATCTGCTGTCCTTACCTGGCTGGCCTGCATGTAACTCTCAACCCACAGCAATGAGATTGACTTGTAACTGCCCTCTGAAATGGCTTATCAAGCTACTTAGTTCAAGGGCAGTTCGGATAGGAAATAAATGCCAACCTTACATAAGCTTAATACCATCCATGGCAAAACCTCCTTGACTGGTAGTCCATTCGTCACCTTAAGCATTCACTCCCTCCAACACAAATGCACCATAAGTACAGTATCATTTGCATTGCAGCAACTTTCAAACCCACAATCTGTGCTGCCTAGAAGTACAAGATCGGCAGGTACATGGGAACACCACCTTCTGCAAGTTCTCATCAAAGCCACACAGCATTCTGACTTGAATTATATCACCATTGCTTTATTGTCCCTGAATCTGACCCCAACAAAGCTGCATTGTGGGTATATTTACACTTCAGGGACACAGCAATTGAAAAAGGAAATTCATTGGCATCTTATCAAAGACAGTTATTGATTCTAGATGTAGGTTTGCTCACTGAGCTGGAAGGTTCATTTTCAGACATTTTGTCACCATAACTAGGTAACATCTTCAGTGAACCACCAAATGAAGCCTGAAAATGAACCTTCCAGCTTAGCGATCAAACCTACATCCAGAAAGTCAACCTAAGCTACACATCTTCTCAAAACTTGCTAGTTATTGATTAGCAAATTAATGTAATGTCCACATTGTGAATTTTTAAAAAACTGTTTTCCCTATAGTGTGTGACATTTTCATTAATTTTATTGTAGACAATGAAGATATCTCTTTTGTAATTGAGATAGCTTCAGGTTTAGTACAAACCAGTTAAATCTCTGCGGCCTCTTGTCACCCTAAATAAAGCCATGAAATTTATTGGCACTAAATTCCAAGTGCCTTTTTTTTTTAAATCAATTAAACCACATTGCTAGATTCACAAACATCCCTTTGAAATGTATACAAAATATTGACTTGTAAGGTCATAACTAGTATATGGTGGAGGAAGCAAAATAGTCTTCAGACTCAAACAGCAGGAATTATCTTAAGTTTTTGTGGTGGGAAAAGGAGTGCTTTGTATAATTGTGCCAACTATTTTTTGGTGAGATGATGGAGTTGTGCTGGAGGAAAAAATATATTTAAATGTTTAGTTATGCATGCAAAAATGCGGAAACATGAAAAAGTTTATCTTACAAATTGTAATAGCATGTGAAGTTATCAGATAGTTAGAAAATTTATTCAACCAGAAATTTGAACTCCAGAAGTTGATTGATTAATCTGTGGCCAGTTACACTAATTCTTCAGAAAAATGGCCAATCTCCCACCATAATGTCAGTGAAATTTTGGTTGTACTTCCTATAAAGAAATACAGGGCTTAATTTCCACTGCAAATACTTGATGAATTGGGTAGACTGAGTAACAGAAATTTAGCTCCTTTGCTTCATTTATATTTCTCAGCAAAATCACTGCCCATCTGGGATGAGACAAAAAATCAGCATCAAGTGGTTACTGCTGAAACTTGTGAGAATGGTCCCAATACAAGTGCTCCAGGAAGGGAAGTCCAGGGTAAGAAATGCCCAAACTTTCCTCATCGAGCTGTGTGGAGCATTCACGTTCTTCTGGCCCTGACTAATGTTTCAGACAAGTTTCACACAAAAGAGACTCCGTTGTTATCCTACTCCAGCCTTAGGTTACATACTGAGCCTTGATGACATCATAGTGTACCACGTGTTTGAAGACAACCCACGTGTGCAGGTCTTCTTACCGTCCAAAATGTAAAATGGCTCATTTTACGATTGCGTAAACCCCTCGCTCCGTTATAATTTCCTTCTTACCTTGCGCTGTAGGGTGGTAGAGGGTATGGAAATAGAAGGGCAGTTAAAATCCGAGGCCTTTGCATCTGCTGCTATGTTTTTTTTAACTAAAAAGTGTAGAGTAAAACAAAATATTATCCAAGTTCCTTTTTATTTTCTATAGACGGCAGGCATGTCTTCGAGCAGTTGCGAATTCTCGACGTAAAGCATTTGAAGTATGCCGACTGCTTGGCCAGACTCTCGGCAGACCTTTGATTGTTCGAGAAGAGGAAATTAAAGAAACTGAAGGGTTAACCTCTGAAGCACAAGCACCAGACAATACAAGACCATTGACTATACAGCAGCAAATTAGCAATGCATCTGTGACTGTTTGTTCAAAAGTCTATGTGACTTTTGAACTTAAATCAAAAGATAATGTCAAAAGAAATAATTGACAAAGACCCTTTTGAATTTACAAATTAAAGCTTTTAAATAAGGAAACCAGCTGAATTTTCAGAAAAGACAAAAGAATGTTTCAAATGTGTGCTAATACAGATTTTGGAAAGCAAACTCAAGATCCGTAATGGTGCTAATTTTTGACATGTTCCTTAGTGTGGATACAATGGATCCATCAGTCTTGTGCAAAACAAAACCTGCAACTTCTTATTCATCTCATCACCAGTAACCAAAATATCATGGAATATCTGTCAACTTGTGGCAAAAAATGTCTAGGAACAAAAAGTTATTGACTTTGTTATTCATTGATGCAGCTATGAGGCATTTGTTATTTTTGTGCAACAGTCAGTATCATCCGATCCTTTTCAGCCATTTCCCTGTCATTTGATCTCTTAATCTTCATTACTATGTTGATACAAAATGAAGAAGGAAACTATTATTGATACAGCATGTCTTTTCATGTTGTTGAGCTTGTTAGTATTACGGATCCAAAGTAATGCAGGATGTAATTTTCTTGGTTAACTGCAGCAGTATTATGCCTGTCAATGAACACAGTAGAACTTGCAAGAGATTGACACAGATATGGTATGCCCTTCCACTCGTTAGCCCTGGGTAAGTGCTACAGGGGAACCAGTGGTCGAATTTATTTTTTAAAATTATTTCTGTCACCTGAGAACCTCCTACGATCAGGCCCAGGTGTCCTTTGGAAGGTGGGTTACCTCAACTCATTGGCTGTTTTGGCCTCCAGCTATGTTAAATTCCTCCACAGGAACTTTTGATTTAGGGAGGCCTGCACCCCACTTCCACAATTGTCACTAAACGTGTGGGAATGGATGGAAATTCTGCCACTTAAGGGCCAGGTTTGTAATCTTAACATATGATGAGTCTATCATACCCACATCCTTAACTATATCCAAGCCCTTTCAGTGGCATTTCTCAGAATTATAGTAGGAACCTGGCTATATAATTGAGAAAACTTGACTTGTCTTCCCCCAGTTCCCAAAACATTCCTAGGAAAGCACTGCAGTTTCTAACAATTTCTGTAAATATTCAAATTCTAGTGTGTTAAAATGACATGTTTCTTTGATTCAATATTGTGAACCAATACATGTTAGTGACATGACAGAGTATGTTTAGTCAGAATGGGAAAGTTAGAAGATTTCTTAATAAAACAATTTTATTTTGCAAAAAAAAAGCTTTGACTTAAAAGACATAGACCTTTTACAACCTTGCAAATGTTAATACTTAATTTAAATAAAAACAGAGACCTCAGCAGGTCTGGCACCATCAGTGGAGAGAGAAACAAAGGTAATATTGAGTCCCCAGTACCTCTTTCTCCCTCCACAGATACTGCTGAGTTTCTTGAGCAGTTTTTAAAAAAAATTCAGATTCCCAGCTTCTGCAGTATTTAGCTATTATTTCATATTTATTTAGTTTCATCTGTTTGTTGTAATCTACCACAGTTGCTCAAGTACCCATTTATTTACACATGGACCCCTGCTTTGCAATTTGCTTCTCCATACTAAGTACTTGGTTATTAAAAACCTGTGACTTGTATACTTCTGTTTGCACAAGCTCACTTACATTGTCTGGATTGCTAACCTTCAAGCATGTATGCAGATCTTGATTGCTAATTGGATAAACCAGCCTTCCCACAATTTGGGGTACAGAAACCCAAGCTTCCTTCTGTTCTTATTCTATACGTATTTGTGGATCTTTGTGTTTGGATCAACAGATACTCAGCAAGACTGATTCATTTTCTCATTCTGGAGTCATTAATGTCAGTTGTTGCTACAGGTTAGATAATTAAACTAAAGAATCAGTTTTCAATGGGTTCAAATCCCTGGCACTGCTTTGATGAGGCACGAATTAACCGTGAAACTTTAATTGTAGCAATTTTCCAAGGTCATTTTCCCCATAATGTGTAGCCTATACAGCCTGTGGCAGAGATACTAGAGATATTCAAAAGATCTTTTCCTCCAATTGGTTGAACATTTCTTGTAAAAATGTGCTGCAGGGTTTACAATTGATCCACTACTGCCGCTGCATTATGCACAGTAAAACAAGAGAAACACGTTTTGGTCTCCCTAGCACTCGGCACTAATATGGATAAAATATGTAAGATGATTTCACTTGCAAAATACTATAATGCATTTGCTCCCAACTGCAAGTGGCTGTTAGGTGGACCCACATATGTCACTTTTGTCAGTGCATCTCGAAGGATCTCCTGCTGATATTACAACTGGGAGCTTGTGTAATTCAAACTGAAAAATCTAGTCGAGTCTGACATAGGACCTGATCTGTATAATGATGTGTAACACCAGATGGTTGCATTATCAACTGGGCTAATAGTGAGAATTCAGAAAAGCACTTTCTAAAATCCAGTCTTTGCTATTGCTCACAGAGGCAATGATTTATGCATTAATTAACAGTAATTAAAGCAGTTGTTCAAGATGCCCACTTTTTGCTCAGCAAAGCAGACCATTTCCCTTGAGAGGAACAATAACCAGTTCTTTGGCTATAGTTCAATGTCTAAATATCCAGTGAAAGAGCTGATTTTTTTTTTCTGAAGGAATGTGTCTCAATTACATATTCTACACAATGCTTCACACACAGCTGTTTAATTTCCGTAAAAAATTCATGAAAAAGTGAGCTTGAAATTCTGTAACTAAAATAACTAGATAATAAATTATTCCATGGCTGTTTTATAATCTGACTAATTCAACCTTTCCTAGCCTTTCTGTTGTAAAAACCTTTTGCCTGAATGAGAATTCAGTCTTTGTGTTGCGCTAAAATCAGTAATTGATTTTCGATGCTTTTGAAGAGAGCGAGAAGCAAGATCCACCTTAGAGAACAACTGGTTTTATATTTGGATCAAAATGTTTCCAAATTATGAAATGAAACAGCTCTGAATAAAGGTGAGGAAATTATCTTGTAGATATTTGCTATTTATTTAAGTCAATTTTGCAGGCTTAATGGAACTGACAAAATTATTTATTAAATGCACATGCATTATTTTTATTTTGGAATTAATATCTCAGTCCAGTCAATTTGGGATCATTTTAATTCTGGGTCATATGGAAAATATGAAGTAGGTGGGAAGCAGACTGCAGTTATTTGGAAATATGCTATCATTAAACCCAACCACTTCACAAGTTGCTGCATGGCTTGCAATCAAATTTTAAATTATGTACACAGACTGGTGCTTTTATTAATAACTCATATTAAAACAACCTTGTCATACTGCTCCTACATTCAATAAAATATTATCCTTTATAGCTTTTCTCATAATGGAAGTATTTGTCTCTTCCCGTCGCCCCATTATATTTTCTTTATGTATATAAACAAATGTCAGGGCCCATTGGCAAAGAGATTACGTCTAAAGAGTGGTAACTCCTATGTTGGTGAGTCCAATGCAGGATGGTGGGGGCAGCCTGACAGTTCCTCAGGCACCATCTTTCACCACTGGGCCTACCTCACTGATGTTGCCTTAGGGCTTGATCTCCTCCGTGACTCCGCGCCGGGATAACTCGCCTCCGCCAATGTTGTCAGAACGCTTCACAGTAAATAAGTAACGCAATAGGTAAGTAAAAGAAAAACAGAAGGAAAACTAAAAAGAAACAAAATAGAAGAGCGGACGAGTCCCGAGCTCAGGAGCTCTTCTCTGTCGCCATCTTGGTGCTTATTCCTAAGAAGATAATTAATCATTCCAAATCACAGGCTAATGTTATAAGAACATGTTAAAATCCCACTGGTAGAATTGGATTCAATAAAAAGCTAATATAACCACTGTCCAATGTCCACATTTCATAAAAATAAAATAAAACATAATTTGTTATAGAATGTTTCTTGAATTTTGCAGTACAGAAAGATGCCGTTCAACACAATGTATCTGTACCAACTCAATAAAAATGGCTTAGAGACATTAAATTACCATCATTTAATTTTAATTTTTGAAACCTTTCAAGGACCAAAATGGTTTTAAAACAAACAAAAGCAAAAATTGCTGGAAAAGCCCAGCTGGTCTGGCAGCATCTGTGGAGAGAAATCAGAGTTAATGTGTTGGGCCCAGTGACCCTTCTTTGGAACTGATGGTAGCTAGGAAAAGGTTGGTATTTACGCAGAAGATAGGGTGAGAGAGGGGGAGGAATAAACAGTGGGAGGAATAGACCTGAGTTCTTCAAGCAATTTTTGTTTCTGATTTCCAACATCTAGTTCTTTTGGGTTTTTTTTAAACTAACGAATACTGACAAAAAATGACTAAATTAAGCCATGATCATGAAACTTTCAGTAATTAAAGATCACTGAGCCAAAATTAACATCATTATAAAAGGGCACTGAAGGTCAACTCTGTGCGTATTGATTCACATCTCTCAGGAAGTTATACTTTAAGATCAAAGGTGGCTGCAGTGTTCCGCTCAGCAAAACAGACTCAGGAATATACAATTGGACTTTCACTAACATTTGCTTAAGAGTTGTATTGCAGAGACAAGGAAAAATGGAAGTCTAAGCAAGAACTGGAGTAGAATGTCTCTTTCCCTCAACTTCAGTGCCCAGTGAAAAAAACAACTTAGCACTCCTTGTTTTGTTTCAGAATAACAACCATTCACTGAGAAATCAGAATCTACAAACTACACCACCACTGAAGAAATAAAATAGCTAAACAGTTTGAACTCAGGTCATTCTCACAACTCAAGGACTCTTAAGATACAATTGCCTTGACCTTTATATCTGTGTTGACAACGCCCGCCCCCATAAGCGTATTACCTGTGTTGCATATTTTTGATGTGACAAATTTATTATTTTCTTTTGGAATAGTAAGTAATAAAATCCCTCTTTCTTTGGGGTTCCTTAATTTTGCTCGTCCACTAAGTTTTAATTGAAGCACGATGGCTTTGTGCTTAAAAGAAATGAAAATATTTATCTTTGACGTAAGAGTGTTAAACAGAGAGGAACAAAAACAAATATTGCTGGTGAAACTCAACAGGTCTGACAGCAGCTGTGGGAAGAAAAGGTGAGTTAATGTTTTGAGTCTGGTGACTCTTCAGTTCTTGTACTCATACTAGTGATAGTCGGCCATGTTGTTTGGTGGCTAGTATCCAATGTAATGCTTGTTGCAGTCCTTGCAGGGTATTTTGTATATGACATTCGTTCTGCTGGTCATCACTAGTATCGATACACACAGACGAAGAGGGACACCAGTTTGTCTGGGACAATAGATCCATCTTGGGACAGGCTAAACAAAGAGACACACAGGAATTCCTGGAGACTTGGCATTCAAACTGGAACTCCATTAACAAACATATCGATTTGGACCCCATTTACCAGCCTCTTAGAAAAAGAACCAGAAGTGATATAACCCACCACAACAGACCAAGACAGATAAATAGCAAGCAGGACAGAACACAAGCGCTTTATTGATAATGTTACCTAGCATGGTGACAAAATGTCTGAGAACAATTCTACCAGCTCAGCGAACAAATTTACAACCTGATCCTCAACCTGAGCTACAAATCTTCTCCAACTTCACAAATGCCTATGGGTACAATACACTCAAATTAGCCCAAAGATGGGAAACCAACGCTATCCAACTGAGTGCCATGCGCCAACAACTGTCCTTCCTACACGAATGCCTCAGGAAACATGTACTACCACTATGCATCAAATATAAACCACCTCTCAACACTCCACAAGCCAGAAGAGCAGCAGAACAGAATGGCTGCAAGATGCTATGATAAATGATGCCCACAACCATCTCTACAAACACGAACGGGAAGGTTTGCGCCAAAATACTCTGTACACTAACACGATTGACCATGAATGGACAAATACACTAGAATGAGACATCAACACTAAACAACAGCTGACCAAGACAAAGAAAAGACTAGGCCTACAGGAAAAAACTGGCCAGGCTTATGTACAGCAATAACACGGACAACTCAGAGACTTGGAAAAAGAACCTGTCAGACCGACCACTCCCAGACACGGAAAAAGCTGTCCGAGTGCGAGGGATGCACTTCAACCACAGGAACGCAGACAGAAAGGAATTCCTCGCAGCACTGGAATTCACCCTGAAAGACAATGGACTTACAGAAGAAATACAGCAGGCCGCCAGACATATGGTAGCACCAACATTAACCAGAAAGAAAGAAGGGAACACCTTCAAGACATTGGAAAGGAAAGCCTTGAAAGGTGTCAGAAATAGAGAAATATCGTAATCCTACCGACAGACAAAGGGCACGTGACGGTCATCAAAAGCAAACACACTACTCGCAGATGATGATACCCAACCAACAGGTGAAGATGGACCTGACTCCACAGCTAGAAAACCGTATTACAGAAACCCGGACGGAACTTCACAAGGCAGGTGAAATTAACAAGACCAACCTCCAAAGAATGAAACGTGAAGGATCCAGCACATCCCATTTCTGTGGATTACCAAAGGTACATAAACAAGGGACCCCCCACCCCCTCAGACCCATAGTGTCACTTCCCTGTACACTGACATACAGACTAGCAAAGGAACTGCAACTCAAACTGAAACACCTGGTCAAAGACTCAAGCCACTTCGTCCACTCCACCTTTGAATTCCTTAACATCATCAAAGACACCATGGTCGAAGATGATGAAGTCATGGTTTCCTTCGACATGAAGGCCCTATTCACATCAATAAACATCACCCTAACCAAAGAACACTGGTCTCGCTGCTAGACAAACAAAGGACACAAACACCTGACAGTACCGACTCCATCAGCAAGGACGGCATCCTCAAACTAGTAGACCTATGCCTCACAACCCACTTCACTTTCAAACGACAAGATCTTCAAACAAATCAATTGGATCACCAATATCAGACCTCTTAGCAGAAGCAGTTCTGCAGAGGTTGGAATGAATAGCCCTTCTCACAATCCAGCCCAAGCTTTGGGTCCGCCAGGCGGATGACACCTTTGTCATCACAAAACGCAACAAATTAAAAGAAACCCATAAACACATCAACAACATCCTTACCGGTATAAAGTTCACCAAAGAGGAAGAGAACAACGGGCGGCACGGTGGCACAGTAGTTAGCACTGTTGCCTCACAGCGCCAGAGACCCGGGTTCAGTTCCCGACTCAGACGACTGACTGTGTGGAGTTTGCACATTCTCCCCGTGTTTGCGTGGGTTTCCTCCCACAGTCCAAAGATGTGCAATTCAGGTGAATTGGCCATGCTAAATTGCCCGTAGTGTTAGGTAAAGGGGTAAATGTAGGGTAATGGGTTAGTTGCGCTTCGGCGGGTTGGTGTGGACTTGTGGGGCCGAAGGGCCTGTTTCCACACTAAGTAATCTAATCTAAAAAACAATAGACTCCCCTTAGATGTCACAGTAGAACGAAAAGCTAATGGAGAGCTGTAGACCAGTGTTTACAGGAAAGCCAGACCACTGACCAGATACTCAACTACAGGAGCAATCATCCCAACACCCACAAACTGAGCTGCATCAAGACATTATTTAAACAGTCACAACACACTGCAGCACCCAGGAACTAAGAGAAGCCAAGGAAAGACACCTGTATAACATATTCATGAACAATGGGTACCTGATAAGTGCAGTCCTCTGATTCTTACACAACAGACCTTAACAGGAAGATGCAACATGCCCAGAGACTCTAGCTACCCTGCCATACATTAAAGACATATCAGAGATGATGTCCAGACTACTCCGGCCCCTATGCATAATGGTAGCCCACAAACCTACCACCGCACTGAAACAGATCCTGATGAATTTAAAGGACCCGGTACCAACCACCAGCAGAATGAACATCATATAAAAAATACCCTGCAAGGACTGCAACAAACGTTACATTGGACAGACAGGCAGGAAACTAGCCACCAGGATACATGAGCACCAACTAGCTACCAAAAGACATGACCAACTATCACTGGTGTATATAAACACAGACAAAGAGGGACACCAGTTCAACTGGGACAATATATGCATCCTGGGGACAGGCCAAACAAGGGAATTCCTAGAGGCCTGGCATTCAAACTGTTAATGGCATTTCATTGATTTGGACCCCATTTACCAACCTCTCAGAAAAAGAACCAGAAGTGATATCACCCAACACAACAGACCAGATAAATAGCAAGCAGGACAGAACACCAAGAGAAAGTGAGGAATGCAGATGCTGGAGATCAGATTCGAGAGTGTGGTGCTGGAAAAGCACAGCAGGTCAGGCAGCATCTGAGGAGCAGGAGAATCGTTGTTTCGGGCATAAGCCCTTCCAGGAATCAGCCCTTCCTGATGAAAGGCTTATGCACGAAACATCGATTCTCCTGATCCTCAGATACTGCCTGACCTGCTGTGCTTTTCCAGCACCCCACCGTTGGGTCAGAATACCAGCACTTCATCGGAGGCTCACTGGTGATGTATCCTAGCATGGTGATGAAATGTCTGAGAACAAGTCTACCAGCTCAGCGAGTAAACTCACAACATGAACACTTCTGACAAAAATTGTCTTTTTTTCAACAACACTCACGTTTTGCAATTTTTAAAAATCGTTTCATGGAAAATGGGCATTGCTGAGTGGGCCAGCATTTATTGCCTTCGAGAGCTGCCACCTTGAACTGTTGAAGATAATTTCTAGTAGATGAGGGAACTAAGTGACTTGCTCGGCAATTTCAGAGAGCAGTTAAGAGACAACTCCATTGCTGTGGAACTAGTCACATGTTGACCAGGTAAAGACGGTAGTTTTTCCTTCCCAAAAGAATGTTACTGAACCTAATGGATTCTTTATGATAATTGCCAATAGTTTCATAGTCATTGTTAGTTTTTTAATTCAAGATATTTTATTGAATTCAAACCTGGGTCCCCAGAACATCTGCCAGAATCTCTGGGTTACTAGTCCAGTGACAATACCACTATGCCACTGCCACTGCAAAGTGACAAATTGATGACCATGATTAAATACACAGAGCCGTAAATTCAGGGAAACTCTGGATACCAGAGAACAATGAGTGCGGAATAAATACTCCGCAGACAAGCCAGAGAGAAAAAGGTGTCACAGAGAAGACAAAAGTGTCCCTTACCATTAAAAGTACGGAATTGTATAGGAAACTGGTGGGAATTTGCCCCGGTGCTTCTACAATGGGATACCAGGGCATACAAAGAAAAGTTTGGTTCCTGCACCTCACAGAAACTCAAGCTGTTCGGCCAGTGGCTATTGGATTTAAGGGATGTTTACCCTGATGTTTACTGGAGTAGATCACTGTTCTGAAAAACATGTATAACCTACATTTATTCTAAAAACCCTTCATAAAAGTAACCATTATTTTAAAATTCAAGTTTTAATTTACATCACTACCTGTCATCACACAAACCATTAGTTGAATGTTATAGGGGGCCTATAGTACTGCAATGGAAGCATGTTACATATTATAACAGCTTGCAATATGGAAATATGTATGTCTTAAGGTCCTTCTTCATTTTAAACTTCAAGATTGACATTGCATATAAGGTTTTGTAAAGATTTGCTGTTTTTTTAGTGGAATGTTGCTTAATTACACATTAATCTAAAACTTTTGAGTCTATATGTTCTAACTTTGCATTGCTTAACTAATTATTACATGACTAGCCAGAAGTCAAAATTAGAAGTGTAACTTATAGAGAGAAATAAAATATACCTGAAGACATTGGGGAAATACGTGGACTGGTTCAGCAATGAAGTCTTAAAACGCATAGATGTGGATAAATGCCAAGGATCTAATCAGGTACACATAGAACTCTGTGGGAAGCTGTGATATTTGGATCATCGATAGCCACAGGTGAAGTGCCAGAAGTCTGGAGGTTGGCTAATGTGGTACCACTATTTAAGAAGGGTGGTAAGGAAAAGCCAGGGAACTATAGGCCAGTGAGTCTGAGATCAGTGGTGGGCAAGTTGTTGGAGGGAATCCTGAGGAACAGGATTTACTTGTATTTGGGAAGGCAAGGACTGATTAAGGATAGTCAACATTGTTTAGCCTGTGGGAAATCATGCCTCACTAACCTGTTTGGGTTTTTGAAGGAGTAAGGAAGAGGATTGATGAGGGCAGAGTGGTGGATGTGATCTATATGGACTTAAGTAAGGCATTCGACAAGGTTCCACATGGTAGATTGGTTAGCAAGGTTAGATCACATGGAATATAGAGAGAACTAGCCTTTTGAATACAGAACTGGCTCAGAGGTAGGAGATAGAATGGTGACTGAGGTTGCTTTTCAGACTGGAAGCCTGCGACCAGTGTTGTGTGCCACAACGATCGGTGCTGGGCCCACTGAGGACTGTTGCTGAACAAAGAGACCTTGGTGTACAGGTTTAGAGTTCTTTGTAAGTAGAGTCACAGGTAGTTAGATTAGATTCCCTACAGTGCGGAAACAGGCCCTTCGGCCCAACCAGTCCACACCGACCCACCGAAGAGTAACTCACCCAGACCCATTTCCCTCTGACTAACGTACCTAACATAATGGGCATTTACCATGGCCAATTCACCGGACCTGCATTTCTTTGGGGTGTGGGAGGAAACCCACACAGAGACAGGGAGAATGTGCAAACTCCACATGGACAGTCCCTCCGAGGTTGGAATCAAATCTGGGACCCTAGTGCTGTGAGACAGCAGTGCTAACCACTGAGCCACCATGCCGCCCATAGAGTCATAGAAATGTACAGCACAGAAACAGATGTCAACTTGTCCATGCCGACCAGATATCCAAACCTCACAGGATAGTGAAGAATGCCTTTATTGGTAAGTGCATTGAGTAAAAGAGTTGGGAGTTGTGCAGGAATTCGTTAGGCCACTTTTGGAATACTGCAGTCAATTCTGGTTTCCCTCCAAAGGAAGGATGATGTGAAACTTGAGAGGTCTCAGAAACGATTTACAAGGATGTTGCAAGGGTTGGAGGCTTTGAGCTATAGGAAGAGGCTGAATAGGCTAGGTCTATTTTCCCTGGAGTGTCGGAGGCCGTGGGGTGACCTTATAGAAGTTTATAAAGTCATGAGGGGCATAGATAAGTAAATAACCAAGGTCTTTTCTCCAGGGTAGCGGAGTCCAAACCTAGCATGTAAAAGTTTACTGTGAGAGCAGAAAGATTTTAAAAGAGACCTAAGGGGCAACATTTTCCTGCAAAGGGTCGTGCGTGTATGGAATGAGCTGCCAGAGGAAGTGGTGGAGGCTAGTACAATTACAGCATTTAGAGTCATAGAAATGTACTGCACAGAAACAGACCCTTCGGTCCAATTTGTCCATGCCGACCAGATATCCCAACCTAATCTAGTCCCATTTTTCAGCAATTGACCCATATCCCCTTAACCCTTCCTATTCACATACTTGATTCCTTTTAAATGTTGCAGTTGTACCAGCTCCACTACTTCCTCTGGCAGCTCATTCCATACACTCTGTGTGAAAAGGTTGCACCTTCGGTCTCTTTTATATCTTTCCCCTCTTACCCTAAACCTATGCCCTCTAGTTCTGGATTCCCCTACACCAAGGAAAATACTTGCCTATTTATCCTATCCATGCCCCTCATGATTTTATAAACCTCTACAAAGGTCACCCCTCAGCCTCCGACGCTCCAGGGAAAACAGCTCCAGCCTATCCAGCTTCTCCCTATTTCTCAAATCCTCCAACCCTGGCAACATCCTTGTAAATCTTTTCTGAACCCTTTCAAGTTTCACAACATCCTTACAATAGGAAGGAGACCAGAATTGCACGCAATATTTCAACAGTGGTCTAACCAATGTCCTGTACAGCTCCAACATGACCGCCCAACTTGTCAATGCTCTGACCAACAAAGGAAAGCATACCAAACACCTTCTTCACTATCTACCTGCAACTCTACTTTCAAGGACCTATGAACCTGCATAAAATGCAGCACCTCATATTTATCAAAATTAAACTCCATCTGCCACTCCTCAGCCCATTGATCCATCTGATCAAGAAACCATTGTACTCTGAGGTAATCTTCTTTGCTGTCTACTACACCTCTAATATTGGTGTCATCTGCAAACTTACTAACTATACTTCGTAATGTTCACATCCAAATCATTTATATAAATGATGAAAAGTAGTGTACCTAGCAACTGTTCTTGTGGCATTCCACTGGTCACAGACCTCCAGTCTGAAAACCAACCCTTCACCACCACCCTCTGTCTTCGAGCTAGTTCTCCCTGTATTCCAGGAGATCTAACCTTGCTCACCAGTCTCCTATGGGAAACCTTGTTTAATGCCTTACTGAAGTTCCTACAGATCACATTCACTGCTCTGCTCTCATCAATCCTCTTTGTTACTTCTTTAAAATCTCAATCAAGTTCATGAGACATAACTGCAGAGAGAAAGAACATGTACATACACTTAATGCAAATTAGTGAATTAAACCAATTTATTTTGAATAGTAGTTAACAGGAGAAATTTGTAATAGTTTTAGCAACTCCCTGCATGTAATGAATATCTCATCTTGGAATTATACTGCATCATTCTGGAACTTCACACAATCGAAATATGACATCACAACATTCCTTATTGTGCTGAAAATTTATAAAAACGTTAATGGTGTGCATTTGTAGGAGCACAAAGAAGCAGAAAGGTTGTATAAGCAACATTTTTTAATATAGAAAGTGTTGACTTTTTTTGTAATTCATTTTTGTGGGATTGGGCATTGGTGGCTGTCCAGCATTCATTGCCCACATTTAAAATGCATCTGGATGGGTACATGAATAGGAAGGGTTTAAGAGGGATGTGGGCCAAATGCTGGAAAATGGGACTAGATGAATTTAGGATATCTGGTCGGCATGGACAAGTTGGACTGAAGGGTCTGTTTAGGTGCTGTACAGCTCTATGACTCATAATTATCCCGAGCAAGTGCAGGCACTGGTCGAGAGCACACATTTCAAACTGAGAAGCTCCAGCTCCTGCTGATACTGTGAACACTGTCCCCTTTGCTGACTTCATCTTCCAGAGACCAGCATGGCTACAATCCCAATTTGAGAAAGAATGAAGCAATTTAAAGTTCCTTAAAGAAATTACACCTTTAGCTTTAAGGAATGACTGACAGATTTCTCATAACATTGCTTGAGACAAATAAGGCAATATACTGCGGATGCTGGAAATAAAAACAGGAAGTGCTGGAACAACTCAGCAAGTCTGACAAGATCTGCAGAGAAAGAAACAGTTAATGCTTATAGAGGTGGATGTGACTATTTTGAAACTTGCTTAAATTAAAGTCAGTGTGAGAATTTTCTTTATAATGATGTTTCTATATCATGTAAAATCTCTATTTTTAGAGTTAATAAACCAAATGGCTTCCTTTGGAGCCAGAAAAACTCGTTGCCATTCCATTTGATAATCGCTGATCTGCTTTTAACCTCAACTCTACATTTCTGCATACCCCAATAATCTTTCAGGTCCTTGGTAATCAAAAATATCTCTGCCTCTGCATTAAAAATAATTAAAGATTCTGCATCCATTGCCTTTTAAGAAAGGGAATTCCAAAGTCTTACAACCC
>NC_057712.1:101810525-101817106 GCF_004010195.1 Chiloscyllium plagiosum | reverse complement strand
GAGGAGACTGCCAATGGAATTATGAAAGTTAGATTATTCCAGATAAGATGTTTATATAATATTTCTCAAGCAATTCATGTTTAAAGGAGCTTGCAATTCCTGGACACTCTCTGAACAGTGTCATGAGGTGAAACATTACTCCCCCCTGACATTTTCCATATTAAAGTAGAGGGATGGGATCAGTTACATAGAGTTGTTGTAGGGGGAGGGGATGAAGATACACTATTTATTGTGTTTCTTGGATATCTCTTGGTAGGAATTACAATTTCTGGAGTCATTCTGGTAGACAGGGGTAGGCAATGGCCTACTAATATTATCGCTGGACTATTTATCCAGAGACCCAGGTAATGTTTTGGGGACTTGGATTCAAATTCTGCTATGGCAGTTACTGAAATTTGAATTCAATAATAATCTGGAAATAAGAGTTTAATGATGACCATGACACCATTTCCAATTGTCAAGTAAAACCCATTTGCTTATTTTCTTTAGGGAAGAAATCTACCACCCTTACCTGATCTGGCCGACACAATGTAATTGACTCGTAACTGTCCTCTGGGCAATAAATGTTAGTCCAATCGGTGACACCTATAGCCCATGATACACAATAATGTAGAATTGCCGAGCAGAAGGTGATAGCTGAGTTCCGTATCCATGCAGACGGCCTCAACTGTGATTTTGTTCATGTCATGCTACCTGTAACCCCACCATACTTTTCTGTATCTGTAAAATCTTCCTTGCTGTCTTGTTTTATATCATCACCTTGATAAATTGTTACGGTCTCTCTAGCTAAATTAGTTTGTACAGTTTTAGATTACTTATTACATTGGTTAGACCTTTGGCGTGTGAGTCTTACACCTATCATGTTATTCCAACCAAATAAAAACCAAAAGAACTGCGGATGCTGTAAATCAGGGCAGAGGTGGGGGGGGGGGGGGGGGGGGAGCTCAGTGGGTCTGGTGGCCTCTGGGAAGAAAAAATCAGAGTCAATGTTTCAGCTCCAGTGACCCATCCTCTGGTTTTCCTTCCCAGATGTTGACAGACCTGCTGGCCTTTTCCAGCAGCCTCTGTTTGTGTTCCATGTTATTTCAGTCATTTGATTTGTCTCTAACACCACTTTATATTTACTTTTTTGTAATTATCTCTCGGCCTCCTTTAATCGGATTGTAGGTCACCCCTTTGGTTGTTATTCAGGCATTGACGCTTTACTCACACCATTTAACACTCTTGGTCACCTGCAGAGACTTACTATTCAACATTCTGCTCACACCCATTTGTATGATCTTTTGATCTCTCTGCCCATAAATTCTGTGTTTTCTGTGCCTCTTCACCTCTCATGCTCTGAAAGCTTGTGACCTCAAATAAACCTATTGGATTATAGCCTGGTATCGTGTGATTGCCAACTTTGTTTCCCCAGTGTTGAGGAGATCTCAGTGTGAGCAGCAAATACAATAGACTGGATTATGCAAAGTGCTGCTTCACCTGAAAGGTGTGTTTGGGTCCTTGGATACTGAGGAGCGAGGAAGTAAATGGGCAGGGGTTACACTTTCTGCGGTTGTAGTGAAAGGTGCCATGGGGCTGTGCAGGTTGTGTGGAGGTGGGGTGATTAGATTAGATTAGATTACTTACAGTGTGGAAACAGGCCCTTCGGCCCAACAAGTCCACACCGCCCCGGCGAAGCGCAACCCACCCATAACCCTACATTTACCCCTTACCTAACACTACGGGCAATTTAGCATGGCCAATTCACCTGACCTGCACATCTTTGGACTGTGGGAGGAAACCGGAGCACCCGGAGGAAACCCACGCAGACACAGGGAGAATGTGCAAACTCCACACAGTCTGAGGTGGGAATTGAACCCGGGTCTCTGGCGCTGTGAGGCAGCAGTGGATGTTGGGTGGATGTTGGGAGTGAAAGAAGAGTGGGCCACAGTGTCCCAGAGGGAACGGTCCCTGCAGAAGGCTGACAAGGGAGGGGAGGGGAATATGTGTCGTGGCATCTCACTAGAGGTGGCGGAAATGATGGCTAATGATCCTTTGGATGTGGATGCTAGTGGGATGCTAGATAAGAAACATAGAAAATAGGTGTGGTAGGCCATTCGGCCCTATGAGCCTGCATAACCAATCAATATGATCATGGCTGATGATGCAATCTCAGTATCCCATTCTCACTTTCTCCCCATTCCCACTTTCTCCCCATACCCCTTGTTCCCTTTAGCTGCAAGGGACATATCCAGCTCCCTCTTGAATATATCTAATGGACTGGCCCCAACAGCTTCCTGCGTAAGAGAATTCAATTGGCTTACAACCCTCTGAGTGAAGAAATTCTTCCTCATCTCAGTCCTGAATAGCTTACCCCTTATTCGTAGACTGTGACCCTTTGTTCTGGACTTCCCCAAAATTAGAAACATTATGCTCACATTTGGCCTGTTCTGTCCCATCAGGATTTTATACGTTTTCTATGAGATCCCTCCTCAATCTTCAAAATTCCAGTTGATTCAGTCCTTTCTCACATCGTCAGGCCTGCCCTCCCTGGAATCCATCTGGTGAACCTTCACTGGACTCGCTCAGTAGAAAGAATGTCCTTTGTCAGACTAGAAGAGCACATCGTATTCCAGGTGTGGCCTCACCACCACCCTGTATAACTGCAGAAAGATATCTTTATTCCGATACCCAAATCCTCTCGCTGTGAAGGACAGCATGCCATTAGCTTTCCTCACCACCTGCTGCATCTGCATGCCAACCTTCAGCGACTATTCCACCGTGTCACCCAGGTCTCACTGCACCTCACCTTTTCCTGAACTGTCACCATTCAGATAATAATCTGCCTTCCTGTTTTTGTGACCAAAGCAGATAACCTCACATTTATCCACATTATATTGCATTTGCCAAGTATTGGCCCACTCAACCAGTCTATCCGAATCACCTGCAGCCTTCTAGCATCCTCCTCACAGCACACACTGCCACCCAGCTTAGTGTCATCTGCAAATGTGGACATAGTGCATTCAATTCCTTCGTCCAAAACGTTAATGTATATGATGAACAGCTGAGGTCCCAGCACTGAACCCTGCAGCACCCCATCCGTCACTGCCTGCCACTTTGAAAAGGACCCATTTATTCCAACTCCCTGCTTCCTGTCTGCCAACCAGTTCTCTATCCATGTCAGTACATTACCTCCAACACCATGAGCTCTAATTTTCCTTACTAATCTCTTGTGTGGATCCTTGTCAAAAGCCTTTTGGAAGTTTAGATGCACAACACTTACTGATTCACCATTGTCTCCTGGTCATGTTCTCAATAAATTCCAGAAGATTTGTCAAGCATAATTTCCCTTTTGTGAATCCAGGCTGACTAGGACTGATTCAGTCACCGCTTTCCAAATACTCAGTTATTAGATCATCCTTAATGATTGATTCCACCATTCTCCGCACTGTTGATGTCAGGCCAACCGGCATAATTAACCCAACTGTAATTCCCCATTTTCTCTCTCCCTACTTTTTGGAAGCGTGGTTATATTGGTTACCCTCCAGTCCATTGGAACTTTCCAGATTCTACAGAATGTTGGAAAATGATCACTAATGCATCCGCTATTTCTAGGGCCACTTCCTGAAGTACTCTGGGATACAGAACATTAGGCTTTGGGGACTATAGGGTTTTAATCCCATTAATTTCCCCAACACCATGTCCTTACTAATAAGATTTGGAGATGCCGGTGTTGGACTGGGATGTACAAAGTTGAAAATCACACAACACCAGATTATAGTCTAACAGGTTTAATTCAAAGCATTAGCTTTTGGAGCACTGCTGCTTCATCAAGTGGTCATCAACCACCTGATGTAGCAGCGCTCTGAAAGCTAGTGCTTCCAATTAAACCTGCTGGACTATAACCTGGTGTTGTGTGATTTTTAACTTACTAATAAGAATTTCCTTCAGTTCCTCTTCATGTTTGACCCTCTTTCCCCTAGCATTTCTGAAAGGCTATTTGTGTCCTTGTAGTGAAGACAGATCCAAAGGATTTGTTCAACTGGTCTGCCATCACTTTGATGTCCATTATGAATTCACCTGATTCTAACTGCGAAGGATCTACATTTATCTTCACCTGGCAAAAGTGAGTATTCAAGATGCTGAAGATTAGAGTCAAGAGTGTGGTGCTGGAAAAGCACAGCAGGTCAGGCAGCATCCCAGGAGCAGGAAAATTTGTCACCAGTCGTTTTCTCTTCAAATATCTAAAGAAGCTTTTGCAGTCTGTTTTTATGTTTTCCACAAGCTTACTTTTATATTCTATGTTCCCTTTTTGCATTAAACCCTTTGTCATCCTCTGCTGAATTTTAAATTTCTCCCAGTCCTCAGGTTTGCTGCTTTCTCTGGCTAATTTATATGCCTCCTGTTTGGCTTTAGCACTGTTCCTGATTTCCCTTGTTAGCCATTGTTGAGGCACTTTCCCTGTTTTACTCTTAAGCCAAATAGAGATGTACAATTATTAAAGTTCATCCATGTATTCTTTAAATGTCTGCAACTGTCTACCCCTTGTCCAGTTTATTCTTGTCCAGTTTATCCTACCAATACATGCCTCATCCCATCAAAGTTAGCTTTCTTTAACTTAAGGACCCCAGTTTCAGATTTAATTGTGTCACTCTCCACCTTAATGAAGAATTTTACCATATTATGGTCACTCTTTCTCAAAGGATCTTGCACCACAATGTTGCTAATTGATCCTCCCTCGTTACACAATACCCAGACTAGGATGGCTTGCTCTCTCGTTGCTTTCTTGAAATACTGGTTAAGGAAACCATTCCTCACACATTACAGGAAATCCTCCTCTACCACATTGCTACCAGTTTGGTTAAACCAATAAATATGTAGATTGAAGTCACCCATAATAAACTGCTGTTCCCTTACTGCATGTATTTCTAATTTCCTGTTTGTGACACATTCCCTAACATCACAACCACTGCTTGTGATGGTCTTAACGTCTTTTTCCCTCTGGTGTTCCGCAGCTCCACCCATACAGATACCACATAATTCAGGCTAATGTCCTCCCTTACTATTGTGTTAACACTCCCCTTAACCAGCAAAGGTACCCCACCTTCCTTCCCCTTCTGTCTGCCTTTCCTAAAAATTGAATATCCCTTGATGTTGAGTTCCTATCCTTAGTCACCCTGGAGCCATGTCTCTGTGATCCCAATTACATCATATCCATTAATAACATTGTGCAGTTAATTTATCCACCTTATTACAAATGTTCCTTGGTATGAACTTTCAGGCTTTTTTTTTGACATTTATTATCTTTTTGGAATCATTGTGAAATGTGACCCTTTTTGATTTTTGTCTTTGGTTTCTCTGCCTTCCACTTTCACTTCTCCCCTTACTGTCCTTTGTTTGTCCCCACTTTACTTCCCTCTGACTTCCTGTATTGGTTCCCATCTCCCTGCTGTATTAACTCAAACACTCCCCAACAGCACTAGCATACATTCCCCCTGGGACATTGGTTCTAGTCCTGCCCAGGTGCAGACCATCCGGTTTGTACTGGCCCCACCTACCCGAGAACCAATTCCAAAGTCCCAGGAATTTGAGTGCCTCCCTCTTGCACCATCCTTCAAGCCACGTATACATCACAGCTATCTTGGCATTTCTACTCTAGCCAGCACATGGCACTGGTAGCAACCTTGAGATTACTACCTTTGAGATCCTACTGTATATCCCGACTCCCTAAGTTCAGCTTGTAGGACCTCATTCCGTTGTCTTTACCGATATTGTTGGTGCCTATATGCACAACTGTTGGCTGTTCAGCTCCTTCCCACTCCAATCAGAATGTCCGGCAGCTGCCCAAGAGATATCCTTGAGCCTTGCAACAGGGAGGCAACATACAATTCTGGACTCTCGTTTGTGGCTGCAGAAACTATCTATTCCCCTTAGAATTGAATCCCCAATCACTATAGCTCTGCCATTATCTTTCTGCCCTCCTGTGCAGCAGAGCCAGCCATAGTGCCATGAACCTGGCTGCTGCCACCTTCCCTTGTGAGACATCTTCCATCATAGTACCCAAAACGGTTCACCTGTTTTGAAGGGAGATGACCACAGGGGACCCCTTCACTAACTCCCTACTCTTCCTCTGTCAAATTGGTCACCCATTCCCTATCTTCCTCAATAACTTCTATCTGCGGTGTGACTAACTTACTGGACGTGTTATCCACGATTTTTTGAATCCAGCCACAGCTGCAGAGATGTGAAGTGGTCAGACAGGAGCTGCAGCTGGACACACTTACTGCATGTGAGCGAGGCAGGGACATCGGAGCAGCCCCTGAATTCTCACATCGCACAGGAGGAGCAGAACACAGATCTGGGATCTCCTACCATGAGAAAGTGAGGACTGCAGATGCTGGAGATCAGAGCTGAAAAATGTGTTGCTGGAAAAGCGCAGCAGGTCAGGCAGCATCAAAGGAACAGGAGAATCGACATTTCGGGCATAAGCCCCTCTTCAGGAATGAGGAGGGTGTGCCAAGCAGGCTAAGATAAAAGGTAGGGAGGAGGGACTTGGGGGAGGGAAATTGGGAATGCGATAGGTGGAAGGAGGTTAAGGTGAG
>NC_057712.1:101791118-101809639 GCF_004010195.1 Chiloscyllium plagiosum | reverse complement strand
TGGTAGCAGGGGAAGGTGCCGGGAGTGGAGGTTGGGTTGGTGGGGGTGTGTGGACCTGACGAGGGAGTCGCGGAGGGAGTGGTCTTCCCGACCTCTCTGCCTCCACCCTCTCTCCGACCTATCACCCTCACCTTAACCTCCTTCCACCTATTGCATTCCCAACGCCCCTCCCCCAAGTCCCTCCTCCCTTTTATCTTAGCCTGCTTGGCACATCTCCTACCATGACTCAATCCTTAAGTTAACAATAGTAGCAAAGCAAAGAGAAAAGAGACAAAAAGAACTACTCACCAGTCACTCACTCACCTGCTGCCTGTGACTTCATGGTTAAACTTCCTTCTACTTCTCCTTTACACTGGTGTCTTCAGCAGCTGCAGTTGGTTATTCCTTCTCCAACTGCCTTACCTCACTGCTGCTCACCCTCCTCACCAAAGCCTGGTGTTCACTTAAATCTCCAGCGGCACTCCAACTACAAAGCTTCCTTCTGAAAGTGGCCACTCAGCTATAGTAAGGACAAGGAGGGACCCTATCATTGTGGCGGGAATAGAGAGAGGGGGTGAGGGCTGAAGTGCGGGAGATGGGTCAGATGAGGCCTTATCATCACCTGCTGTTAGCCGCTAACAGACTCCATTAGCAGCTATTCACTCTCCCAGTCAGATTGTTATCCACTCCTTTATCTAACTGCTCTTCTTTCTCTTTGGGCTCCATTCCCACCTATCGTTTACAGAGGAACCTCGATTATCCGGCATTCGGTTATCCATATCTTGGATTATCCAAACAAGATCGTAAGGTGCCGATGTTTGACTACATTATCCGACATTCGATTATCCGAACAAATATTCCCTGCCCGTGTCATTTGGATAATTGAGGTTCCTCTGTACCTCTTATTCCCTCACCCCACCCTATCTTCTGCATTGTCATCAGTTCTGAGGAAGAGTCACTTGACCCAAAATGTTAATGCTGATTTCTCTCCACAGATGTTGCCCGACCTGCTCAGTCTTTCCAGCTATTTCTATTTTTCTTTCTGATTTACAGCATCCGCAGTTCTTTGTTTTTTATTTGATTCTCAATGCTGTTTAAAAATTAGACAAAAGCATCTGTGGGTGTAGAATCACACTCATACAGACCCAGGATTTTAATTTGGCTTTCAGTTAGGATTTTTGGAATTGGCTGTTGAAGCTGATAGATTCAGCTCTCTTTCTCCTGCAGCAAGTAGTTTGAGCTCTCTCTCTCTCTGCTGTTAGATTGTTTCTTTCAGTGCTCCTTTCCTGTAGAAGAGGTAGCACAGGAGGAAAATCTGTTTTGCCAAATTTGCCTCTGCCAAGGGTTTGTTTATGGGATGTTGCTACATTGGAACAGTTTATGATTAGTAGCTAAATAATATATTATTTAAAGTATTAGGTACAGAATTAAGCAATAGAATTAAAGTTATGTAATTTTTTTGTCTGTATTTTAACTGTGTTAAAATAAAATATGTTTTGCTTAAAGCCAAGAAGTGGATCAATTGAATCATATCTGGAACACAGCACCTTACATTTGCCTTTAAACAAAATAACAAGTTAGGGTCTAGGCTATCTCCTTGATACATTTTGTGGGGGTTAGGTCTGGTCCATAACACATCAGTAATCACAGCTGCGAAAAGCACTGCAGCTGGGGATTTCAGTTGGAATAACAAGTTGCTAGAACATGTTAAGATTAATAAGGAAGAGATATTAATGTTTTACCGGGCATAAAGATGCAAAACTCCCCAGGGCCTGATAAATACAGCTACAGGGGGCAAGGGAGAAAATTGTTGGGGGCCTGATGGAGGCACTTAATACTTTGTTGGCCACAGGTGAAGTGCCAGATGACTGGAGGATAGTTAATGTAGTTCCTTTGTTCAAGGAGGGCAGCAGGGATAGGCCAAGTAACTACACAGCAGTTAGTTTGATGTCAGTGGGAGTGGAATTATTTGTTTTCCTTCGAGCTAAGGGGAGGGGAGGGGTCTAATATAAGTATATACAATCATGAGAGGCAATAGACAAGAGTACATTCTGAGAATATTTTCCCCATGGCAGACATGTCTAAGACCAGAGGGCATTTTTTTTTTAAACATATTTTTATTGAATAATAGATTTTTTAATATTACAACAAATACAAAACAATACAAAGAAAGTACACAAAAAAATTTTAGAACCCAAACCGTCCTCATGTACAAACGTATAAATATAAAAATATATTTTAAAAACCCAACTACTTAACTAAATAAGTAATAACCAACAACAAACTAATAAATAATAAGACAGTTCAGCAAAACAAAACACCAACTCTCAAATATTGAGAGCATTCATTTTCACCTATTCATACGTTTGCAGTTCCCCCTCTCTTGATATTGGACTCAAAGCACAATCGTTATGGCAATATAAAGCTTTTATTAGTGTGGCAAACAAATATGTGTCCAGCAAGTCCAAAAAGGGCTGCAACGTCTTATAGAAATTCTCAGTTTTGGGGTATACTATACTTGTGAGAAAATCCAAGGGGATATGCTCCATAACAATCTTCCGCCAATCCAACAGGCCCAGGGGTTTTTCAGAGACCAAACTTAACAAGAAATTCTTTCTTGTGCAGAAAATGAGGATGTTGAAACGCTTTTTTCTTATGCACATCCACAGCGAACACACTGGGCAGGCCAAGAAGAGGAATCGGGTCCCTCTCCATCCTTACACCCAAAAGCCCCTCCATTGCACTCTGGTATGTTTGAAGTCTACCACAGAACCTGAGACAACGGGTAAGAGTGCCCGTACCAACCTTGCACTTGGGGCATGTTTAAGATACTCTAATTTAAATTTTGACAAACAGTCCGGAGCCAAGTGGACCCTGTGGAGAATCTTCAACTGTAAAACATGAGTCCTATTGCAAATTGATATCTTTTTTGCGTTTTACCAAATATCTTCCCATACCTTCAATACCTAGCTCTCTTCCACACCCTACACCGTCGATCAAACTCATCTGAGGGGCACCCCCCAATTGATGATATAAAGTGCTGACAGAAAGTGAGCACCCTCCTCTCTTAGCACTGAGCACCCTCCTCTCTATGTCAGATTTGGAAGGATCAGTCAAAAGTGTAGTCTTGTTCTGAATAAAATCCCTAACATGAAATAAATGAAAGAGGTCCCTTGCAGATAGTTCTATTTCCGCACTAACTGATCAAGTCATCATTGTGTCTCCCTCAAATATATCACCCATGCAAAACACACCCCTAGCTGCCCAATATTTGAATCCTGAATCCATCATCCCTGGTTGAAAACCCGGCATACCCACTACAGGTGTAAGAAAAAATGTTTTGCCAATATTGCCTTCCCTCTGCCAAGTTGCCCTCCATGCTTTAATAGTATTGATGACTATTGGGCTATGGCAATATTCCTTAACTGTCCTCATTTTGTCCAAAAACAGCAAGCTAGTAAGGGGGCATTTCTCCTGAGAGGTTTCAATATCTAACCACATTGAAAGAGGGTTCCCCATAAACCCAATCACTCACATAAGATAAAAGCTAGCTTAGTTGATAATTTTTAATATCTGGGAGATCCATCCCCTCCCCCCCCAAGTCTGTGAGGCAATTGCAGTTTAGCTAATTTAATAAGGGCTGCTTACGATGCCAAATAAAAGAGTTGTTCAGTCTTCTGAACGTTTGCTTATCGAAAATCAGGGGGAGCATCTGTAGAGGGTACAGCAAACAGGGGAGACTACTCGTCTTAATAAGCGCTATCCGACCTAACCATCTTTGAAGCGCCTCCCATCTTTGAAGGTCTTATTTGATTTTGTTGAATAATTGAACAAAATTAGCTTTGAATAACCGATCCAGAACTGGAGTGATGAATATGCCCAAATATATAAAGTCCCCCCCCCCCGTGACCACTTAAATGGGAATACAGATTCACCCTCAAGACCTAGCACCTTCATAGGCACAGCCTCTGATTTTGCAAAATTAATCTTGTACCCCGAAAAGGTGCCAAATGAATTGATGCATTGTATCCGACTGAAACTGCTGAATTTGACAAAAAATGAGGACATTGTCCACATACAACGAAATCTGATGTCACTTTGACCCCACTTCTGCCAGCTGCCCCTAAAAATGTTAAAATTGCTTGATCGTACCCCGTTGGTGATGACCACAGCAAGAGGGCCACTGTAGAGAACCTTTACCCAATGAGTCATTGAATATATTGAACATTGGGCCTGACAATGTGTTTATAAATCCCTTATAGAATTCGCTGGGAAGTCCATCAGGACCGGGCACCTTTTCACTCTGAAGCTGCTTCACAGCCTCCTGCACCCCTTGCTCTGATAAGGGGGCATTGAGAAAAGACTCTCTTGTTCAGCGGTCACACCCAGGAGCTCCAGATCCCTGAAAAAGGACTCCATCTTGCCCTACCCTCCTCACAACCCTCAGACTGGTATAATTCAGAGTAAAATCTCTGGAATGCCACATTACACTTTTTGGAATCACATGTTAGGTTCCCAGCCCCTTCCCTAATCGATGTAATGGCTTGAGGGGCACTCTTATCTGGCGAGATATGCTAGGTACTTGCCCGGTTTGCCACCATGCTCATATAACTCTTCTTTTGCAAAAGTAAGCTCCTTATTTGCTGTCTGCATGAGCACAGAATTCAATGCAGAACGCAGCGCTATAATCCTGTGTAGCTTGACCAACGACGGCCTGTCAAAGTAAGCCTTCTCGGCTGCCTTCAACCGTGCTTCAAGGAGACGCTGCCGCTTCCTACTGGCAGAGTATGAGATAACTAACCCCCGGCATAGGCTTTGGCAGTTTCCCAAAGGACAGACGGGCTAATAACCTAGACTGAGTTAATATCTAGGAACGCCTGAAATTCCTTAGACAAGTACTGCACAAACTTATTATCCTGAAGGATAAAAGGGATCTATTCGCCAGTGCCTTGGCCCCACTATAGCGTCCTTAATCTTAACCAACAGGTACATTGGAGTATGTTCGGAGATGGTAATATTACCAATCGTACAGGCCACCAAGTCCAGGATTGTCATGGAGGTCAGAGGAAAAAAAAATCAATCCTGGTGTGACATCTGTGTGGAATGGAAAAAAATGTAAAATCCCTACCTGTAGGGTGGAGACACCTCCAGACGTCCACCAACCTTAACTCCACACACCAATCCACTAATTGTTTAGTTTGTACAGAGGGTATCGGGCAGGGCCTATGGGCAACCTGTCTACCATGGGATCCATGAGACAATAAAAATTTCCCCTGTTGCTGGGACTCAAGACTGATCAATTTAGAGAACACATCTACCAGAAAGTTGAGGGGATGGGACGGAGGGCAATAAACATTTAAAACACCATTTTCTTCTCCATTTATCAGGGCTTTGAGGATTACAAATCTCCCATGTGTGTCTTTAACACACTCTGGTAACTTAAATGGGATATTCCTCCAAACCAATATAATCACTCCCCTGCTTCTGGTATTAAAAAATGAAAAGTAAACCTGATCAAAGCTATTCTGTAGTTTCAAATGCTCCCTATCATCCAAACGTGTCTCCTGTAATAAAGCAATATCCATTTTTTCTTTTCTAATACTCGAGAGTATGTTCTTCCTCTTAATTGCTGAGTTGATGTTCCAGATACACCACTTAATCAAGTCATTCGCCATAACTTTCTGCAGTAACATTTAGATTCCAGAGAAGAGGAACTTGAATTACAAATTGCCGAGCCTTAGTGTTGCAAGATCCATCGAACATAAAAACTGTATAAGCTAAAACCACCACAGTTAACAAATAGACAAAGCCATCAAAGACCAAAATCCAAAAAAACCCCAAAATATAAGGTGCCAATGGCGCAGAATAGGGTAACTCACCCACTGCCCAAAGGGGGCATCTACACGTCCGGGAACCCAATTTCCCATCCTGCTGCCAATACTGCGGCCTGGGCATTTAAATACCTGAACCGAGCATAAACTGCCAGTTAGGAGGCATCTAGCCATTCCAACCATTTTCCGTCATCCTAGCTAGAGCCACACCGTAAACACAAGCAGAAAAGAAAGAAAATACACCATGGAATAGCAATGTGAATAAAGACATTTTGAAAAAAAGGGTAAGTACCCCACCCATCCTTTGGTAAAACTTAGAAACTGAAAGTACACATCTAAACCTCCCCCGAACATAGTTTAGACCAGATTATTACCAGTAAAAAAAGAAGAAAGCAATGACCAGACTTCCTCTTTTTTTAAAAGAAAACAGAGACATACCCAAACAACATTACTATTTGTACAAACTAAATTGTTCAGATTAAGTTAATTTATCCACAAAGTCTCTTGCCTTCTCCGATGTGTCAAAGAGATGTACAGATCCATCTAAGATGTACCACCGGAAACCTCAGAGAGTACTGGGGCCCGAGTTCCCTCAGTCTTCTCTTGATGTAATCATTGGACTTTCTTTTCCGGATCACCACCACTGAGAAAGCCTGGGAGAACATGATCTTAGAGCCCTCGTAAACTAGGGCCTTCAGATCCTTTCCCTGGATTCTGGAAGCTTCCAATTCTCTCCTTGTCTGCAGCGATGAAACCGCACCAAGACAGGATGAGGATGTTGGTTCAGACCTGACCTCTGTGTCGTGACCCAGTGAGCTCTCTCAATCTTCAAGACTCTTATTCCAGCCTCCAAGTTAAGGAATTTCGGCAACTAGTCCTCAATAAATTCCACTGGTCGCTCACCTTTCTTACCCTCCGGCAGACCGACGATCCGAATATTTTTTTCTCCTGCCCCTGTCTTCGAGGTCATCAACCAGGCCAAGCAAATTACGGACCTGCATCTCCAGGGCTTGGATCCTATCCTTGGAGGAACCAGTATCAGCTTCCAACCATGGGACTCTGTGCTCTACCTCATCCGTCCTTTTCTCCAGGTCTCCCAACTACTGTTCATGCTTCTGCAGCTTGATAGAGATTGGGACCAGCTTCTCCTCTATCTGCTTCTCCAACATCTCGCCAGATTTTGCGAGCTGCCGAGGATCCTGCAGACTGGGCCGCAGGCCTGGCCTCAGACATATCTCCACCCTTCTTTGGCATCCCTGGACGGCGAAAACGAGTTAAGTTGCAGTCTGACAGTTTCCTGGGACTCCATGATCTTTCCAGTGTCCCAGGATATCGCAGTGGTCCAGGTAGGGTGGGCTAGGACTTCATCCTGTTTGCGATGTGGTGCAGAGCTCTGCAATGTGATCTTCCTAGATCGCCGCTATCTTGGATCCCCCAGAGGGCAAATATTTAAGGTGGGGAGTAAGTAGTTTACAGGAGATCTGAGAAGAAACATTTTCGCCCAGTGGGTGGTAGAAATATGGAATGTGTTGCCTGAGATGATGGTGGAGGCAGGTACTCTCACATTAAACAAGCACTTGCATGACCACTTTAAATGCCAGGGTATTACAGACTATGGACTAGGTGCAGGTAAATGGGATTAGTGAGGTTGTATGTTTGTTGGCAGCATAGGCATGATGGGCTGAAGGACCTGTTTCAACACAGTATGATTTGTAAAATATTCTTCTATCATAAAATATTTAACCATCTAATCTTACACAAATTCACTGAATATCCAAAATAAATCACACTTAATAGATGGTTTTGATATTTATTTTATTCATAGGAATTGAAGATGGGAACAAAATGTTCTCAAACAATGCATATGGCTACAGTAATCTATACACAGCTTGTCCAACTTTTTTAAATGACAATGATGTGACAGAAATAGTATGAAATTTATACCAAGATGGATTATTTCAGTGTCTGAGGAGTTGTGAATGTTGCGAAACACTGTGCTATCATCAGCAGCAGCAGTCCCAATTTTGATTTTTTGGGTCAGTGGGAGGGGATATTCACGAACAAGTGTGGCTGGTTGAGCCTTGGACACTATCTTGAGGAACTCCTGCAATAAGGTCATGGGATTGAGATGATTGACCTCCAACAACTATAGCCATCTTCCAGAGTTTTCCCCGAGTTCAGTCTTGCTCGGGTTACTCATTGCCACACTTGGTTAAATGCTGATATCATACACAGACACTCACCTCTTGAGTTCAAGCTCTTTTGTCCACAGTTAGATCAAGGCTGTAATAAGGTCTGGAGCCAAACGGCCCTGGCAGAACTCAAACATGATTGAAGAGATTACAGCTGAGCTGATAATGTGTGACAGCATTGCCAATGACACTTGCCATCCCCTTGCTGATAGGGGAGAATAAACTGATGGGATAATAATTAACCAGATTTGATTTAGCCTGCTCCTGAAGACGAGGACATACCTAGGAAATTTTCTACATTACCACTGTTGTAGGTCTACCAGAACCAGATTGACCAGGGTGTAGCTAGACCTCAAGCACACGTCTTCAGTACTACAGCCTGGCTGTTTTCAGGGCCAAAGACTGAAGCATTTAGTGCCTTCAGTCATTCTTTTGATATCATGTGGAGTGAAACCAATTGCCTGAACCTTGTGATGGAGACCTCAGGAGGAGACCAAAGTGCAATAGCCACTTGGTACTGCTGGTTGAAGAGGGTTACATATGCTCCAGTTTTGTCTCTCGCACTGAGGAGATTCGGATTCTACTATCATTCAGGACAGATGTTGGTGAAAGGCACTGAAGAATAGGTAATGCCTACATGATGAAGCTAATATCACAGAATATCAATATGTAAAGCAATAAAGATGTATAGACAAAATAAGAGCTCAAAAACTAGGATGACAATGAATTTATAGTTATTGGCACAGATACATCTGGAATAGCGTACAGTTCTGGCAATCATATTACAGAAACAATATCTTGAAATCGAAAGGAATGCTAAACAGGAAATAGCAAGATACCTAGCCTAGGGCCTCTGATCAACAGAGAGGTTGAAGACATGGGGATTGTTTATACTGTTGAAAAGAAGGCTCAGAGAGAGCTAATGGCAAGAGGTTTATAGGGGATTTAGGGAAAACATTTTTTTCACTCAAGATTCTGCAACTCACTGTCTGAAAGGGTCAGAGAGGTGTCATTGCAACATTGAAAAAAATTTAGGTGAATTATTTGAAAAGCCAGAGCAAACAGGACTACAAGTCAAGTTCTGAGAAATGGGACGAGAGTAGTGTGCTTGATGACCAGTGCAGATATGATAATCCAAAGGACCTCTTTTGTAAGAGGCATTGCAATGCTGTATGACTCTAACAGAAAGGCTCTAATAGATGAGTTTATTAAACTTTAATAATGCATTTGAGATTTTAAAGAATTAAGGATAATAAGGTCAAATTTAAAAATGAGATTATTAAGTAGTCTTATTAAGTAGTCTTATGAATGCATTTTAGAAATCCGAATATATTACATCTATTCATTCCCCTTCATCAGTGCTGCTTGTTACGTCCTCAAAACCTCGAATAAATTTATTTAGCATGATTTCTCCATCATGAAGTCATGCTGCCTCTGCTTGATCATATTATGTATTTCAACATGCTGTACTGCTACAGCTTTTACAACATGCAAACATTTTCCCAACAACAGATGAACTGTCTCAATTCTCCACTGCCCTCCTTCACCTTGTAGGGTATTCTCTTAGTACTTCACTCTCCACAGATGCTGCCAGAGATGCTACATTTCTACAGAACTTCCAGTTTTTATTTCCAATCTCCTGCACCTGCAGTACATTGCTTGAAGGTTCATATATAGTTGGTTTTAACTGCAACAATTTTATAAGTATTTATGCAGCATGAAACTGGGAATATTTAGTTTTAGGTCCAGTTGGATTTAGAGATTTTTCTGCTTTTGGATTTCTTTTTCGCTTCTATGAAATAATCAAACTGGGAAGGGGGAGCCACTGAGAGTTGACAAGGACAGGGTAGGATAGAACTGATGTGAATAAGGTTTAGGTTGACTTGGAGCTTTAACAGATGGACCTCAGGGTAGATCTGTGGGGTGTATTGGGAAGGAAAGGCCTGAAACTGAAGAAGGTGTGTGATGTTTAGCAGTCAAGTATGGATACAGCTGACTATATTACTGAGGTGGAAATACTCATGAGGTGGGGTTTGCAGCCTGTCACTTGGGTTAGTCAGGTGGAGCATGCAAATTAGTAGATGAAATCAAGGAGGGATAAATCTGGTCTCTGGAGATGTGAACAGAACAGCTTCAGTCTTACCACCATTACCTGCCATTAATTTTAGTAAGCCTTACCAATATGGCCCATCTTCACTGACAAACATATCAGTGGATATCAGTCTATATTATTCCTTGGACACTTGGAACCTGCCCATGCCCAGCTTCTATAGGTCTGCACGTCCCAATAATCAAAGACAAGAATCTTGGCTGACATTTTCCTTTACCAGGAAATATTTCGAAAGCACTGCTACTCGTACTCAACTCTCTCAGATCTGAGTCACGCATGAATCATTCTGTTGTTAAACCTTGCACAATGAAAAAGCTTGTGAACTGGTATTTTGAAATAAAAGAAACTCCAGAGCTATATTTCAAGGAGACAAGACAAGCCGAGATAGCTACCCTATAGTTTTCAGTGTATTACAGCCTAAAGTCAAAGATCAATTCTAACTCACAGAAAAATTGAAGTTTCAACTTTTACTTAGCAACAGCATAGTCTTGTTGCTATAGGGACAGAAAGGACATGCTATAAATTACTACTGGAGAGGTAGACAATATCTTATGCCTTTGATTTTTCTCTCTATAAGCTACTAGAAGGTCAGTGAATGATCAAAATTTGAGAAAAAGCAAGTATACAGGTGAGAAACCTGTGATACATTTTGCCATTGTTCAAGGAAGAAATAAATTGCATAGTTTTCTCAAAAAATAATTCTCAAAAATATGTAGAAAATATACATCTGATTTTTATAGAATAACCCCTGAATCATCTACTAGTTATTTCATATTTCAACCAGAAATATCAATAAATCTGAGTAGATAATAGCAATATTTTTTACATTTTCTTTAAAGAGTTTTAGCATTATATTTTAACTTCATTATACATTGAGAGGTCTTCATCAATTTAAAGGTTTCAAAAAAATTCTTACGATGCAAAACACATTTCTTGCATCATTTGGTAATTAATCACCGTTCAGTCATGGGGGTAGATTTGCATCAGCCATGGCATCATTATGTACTGTTCTCCATCAAACATGCTGAAATAATATACTAACAGTGGGTGGTACACCTAAAAATAACAAAGTGCAAAATTGATCAGCATTCGGTCACCAAATATAGTGCGGTTAACAAATCTAAAAGCTCGGGCTAGCAAGTTGTAGAGGATTTACAGCCAATCTGAACATTTCTTGGGTACGAGAGCAACAATCTACCATAGCATTCACTCTCAATTACTCTCCACTTGCTCCTTTGTGTAGGTAGGTGTTGGATGAAGGCAGAATTGGGTCTCAGCTGTGATGCCACATGCACTGCCACAATCACATTCTATCAAAGCTCCAGTGATACTAACAAAGTGTTGAGAGAGGTACTGTGGGACTATATCCTAGAAAGTAAGCTCAATGTTTCCAGGGAAGGGATGAAGTTAGAAAAAAAGTGATGCAGTCCATCACCAGCTTGGGGAGAAAACTGACAAGGTAATGTCCAATTCAAATGGACTTCACAGACGCCCAATCATTTCTAATGATGGTGACAAAGCTTGCCTGTTTCCATTTCAGCTTGGTTCCTTTCCTTTGTACTTTAACAAGGTCAAACTCCTGCAAACTGGTATCAAAACTATATCAAATTACATACTTCACAAATGGTTTATATTGTTCTCTTTGGTATGTAACAACAAATGAGCATTACTTCGCACTCAGATGTTTGACCCTTGTTTTCCATTCTCCTTTACTGAAACCTGCATTACTATCTGAGATGCATACAAGAATATATCTTTGTAAACTATCTTCAATATAGGAACTTGGATATTTAATCAAAGACTTAAATCACAATTGTTTGATCCAATTTATCCAGTCCAATCTGAAACATTAAAATAGTCTCTCAAACACGATCAAATACACAATTAAATATGTTGAGATGCTTCCAGATAGAACTTCGCAGTAACTCAGGGATGTCTAAGTGGTGTTCTGAAGTAGGCTGTAATTGCATTGCAAAACATAATGCAATTTCAGTCCTTTTCACCTGAGCTTTTACACAGCTCCCCACTCTCAAACCTACCCTCATGTTCACACTCAATCACTTACCTGCACACCAGTTAATATGACCATATCCAACTCTGAAACATAGGCTGCTTCTGCATTTCTTCCATCATTTGTATGAATCAGAACCTTATAATGGGGAATATTTTTCAAAATCTACAAAGATATAGTGACAAGTGTTTACATGTGTGTGTACACAAATGAAAATAAAGCATCTCTACTTGCAAGATTAAAAATATTGTAGGAAAACATTATCAGAATTTGTTCACATGGTCCTTAATGGCCAGTTCCAAAGTGAAACAGGGAAACTAAAATAAAGTTTATCCCTTAAGCGATTAGCTTCACTCACCAAAAAAGAAAAACAAATTCAACATCAGGGCTACTTGTCTGGGATTAGTTACTTTACTCTGAAAAAATTCCAAATTCTGACATAATGCACTGTCAGAATTGTACTTTTTATCTGTTTTTAACATCATGGGTTGCACTATTATAGGAGGGGTGGGTCTCTGCAACTCAGACAGAGAGGTCATTGATAAATGATGACTGCTGAGAGAGGCCTTCTGCCCCTGCTCAAGAGGGAACCCCATCCCTGGGAGCTGCCAGATAACGACTGGCTGACACCTCCCAGCAGTGTAACAGGGAAGAGTACCCATTGCTGCGGGGATGGGGGGGGAAATCAGCTGGCAGCCTCGCAGAAGACATGATGATGGAATCTGAACTGAAAGGTCAGCCTGGCTTCTCATGGTACAGATTATGTGTGGCCTGAGTAGTAGGTAGAGAATGCTTGGTTCCAAGCTGCTCCACCACATGTACAATCCAATGGTGGCACAAAATTGGATGTGTAAGAGCGATAGGTTACTCAACTGGCTCACAACTGAATGGGCCACATCCCCTACTCCTAGTATAAACACACACGGTGGCAGGCAGAGTAGGATGTGCAACAGGCACAGCACCATGACCATGGCACCAACCTTTTCCACAGCCACTCCTTCACCTCTGGGAAACATAATATTTCAGCCAAGTGTGGTAGCTATCAATTACTTGTTAGATCAAACTCAACTTTAAAGAGATAATTCAGAGATTTTTACATGCAAATTTAAATTAGAAAGTTCCTTTTTTAAACTTTCTTGTGGACAGTTTTTGCTGTTAACTTGTATTGTCTTAGCAATGAAAAATAAACAGAATGTGAGCAGATCTCTCAACAGCTGTCAGCACATTGAACAAAGCTTTTCCTTTGTGCACCACTCTCTAACCTCCACATCTGAAGGATATCTTTGATTAAGCCATTCTTCCGGAGCTCTTGCCTTCTCATCCCAGCCGACAATCACACCAATGTACCCATCCTGCCTGTGTTTGAAGACTTGTCCTACTCTGTATTTAACAGACAGTGGCCTTGGGGAGCGAGGCTCAGGTGAGTCTAAGAAAACGAGTAGAGAACAGCAGTTTTATGAAAGGTGCACTGAGATTTAATTTGGAGCCTTTGAAGAATTCTCACAGTAAGAATATCATTCATGAAAAGGATTCAATTTCAAATAATTGTTTTAAATTCTTCTGCTGCATGTAATTTTTGGACATTGAGTGAGGATGGCGAGAAACAGGACAGCATGACGTACTATTATAGCAGATTACCAGGCAGAAATAGCTACATGCTGCAGCAGGTAATGCATTCATGTGGAATTTCCTATCAACTTGAGATGAGTTTCATTCATAAAATATTATGAAAACTCACTATTACTCTGTTAAATTTAAAAAATTGATTCTTTTATCCAAATATGACAGACATTTCTTCTTAAGAGTGAAAACTATTGTATTCAGCTAAAACCAATGTTTCCCAAAACCCCACAAAGCTGATCACGGACCAACACTGAGATAGCACAGCCCCAAACTAATCTGCAAACTAGGTTCTTACAGGGTCTAGATGTCACAGTGATTACCATCCTACACTCAAGCTTCGGAAAGAATACACAGAAGGGCAACACAACTGATAACAGGAATTAGCAAGGAGAATCTAAGAAAACGTGGGAACATAAAGTTCAATATAAGCCAAGTTCTTTATGTAACCTGTTGTCATAGCCCCAAAATTTCAACCATAAGAGTGAACAGTTTTAGTTCTTTCATACAAAGTGATAAATAGGTGGAGAACACAGAAACAAATTATTAAATTCAAAAGGGGCAGCATTTTTGTTTTATAAAAAGTGATTAATAAATGATGTATGTTTGGTACTCCAAGAGGTCCCTACTGTTCCCAAGGTACCTGCAAAGTATCCATCATTCTCATTCAATAGAAAGACCTCCATAGCTGGAGACTCTCCAGGAGGATCTTCATGCTGGATAGATCTGTAGAAGATCAGAGCAAAGGCCTTGTCAAGGAAATTAACAAAACATATTAGATTAGATTAGACTACTTACAGTGTGGAAACAGGCCCTTCGGCCCAACAAGTCCACCGCCCTGCCGAAGCGCAATCCACCCATACCCCTACATTTATCTCTTACCTAACACTACGGGCAATTTAACATGGCCAATTCACCTGACCTGCACATCTTTGGACTGTGGGAGGAAACCGGAGCACCCGAAGGAAACCCACGCAGACACGGGGAGAATGTGCAAACTCCACACAGTCAGTCGCCTGAGGCGGGAATTGAACCCGGGTCTCTGGCGCTGTGAGGTAGCAGTGCTAACCACTGTGCCACCGTGCCGCTCACTATAGTTATATTCTTATAACTATACAAACTTCAGAGGTTGCATGGTGGCTCAGTATTTGGCACTGCTGCCTCACAGTGCCAGGGACCTGGGTTTGATTTCACCCTTGGGCAACTATTTTTGTGACGTTTGCACATTCTCCCAGTGTCTGTGTGGGTTTCCTCCTGGTGCTCCAGGTTCCTCCCACAGTCCCAGATTAGGTGGACTGGCCATGCTAAATTGCTCATAGTGTCCAGGGATGTGCAGGCTGGGTGGATTAACTATGAAAAATGCAGGGTTCTAGGAAGAGGGTAGCGGGGTGGGATGCTCTTTGGAGGATTGGTGTGGACTCAATGGGCCAAATGGCCTGCTTCCACACTGTAGGGATTCTAAATGCATAAACAAGTAAAACTTAATTTTCTCTAACTCACAAGGTAAAAAGACACAAGAGCTTTGACCACTTCTCTCCCCCACCAACTTTCTGTGCATGTTCATTCTTTTCTCTTGACAGGTATTTAACTTTGTATCAGAAGTAACCTCTCTTTAGGCTGAGTTAATTTATGAGTAAAATTAGAAGGTGAATCTGGCAAGCAATATATAATTGATAAACATTACGCAAATAGCTTTGTAATAATACGTGGTTCAATTTGCTTGTCCTCTTGAACAGTAAACCAGCTTTTATGTACTTTATGACCACTGAAAACAGGTTTCATACTCTATACAAACCAGCAGAAGCAAAATACTGCAGATGCTGAAATCTGAAATAAAATCAGAATATGCTGGAGAAACTCAAACTGTCTGGCAGTATCTGTAGAAAGAAAAACAGAGCTACTATTTTGAGTTTAAAGACTCTGCTTCAAAATCTTAAGAAGTATCTTTCAATTCAAAATATTAACTCTGGGTGAAATCTTTTAGAGGCTTGAGTGACGTGGGTTATGCAATATTTCTGGCAGAAGCAGATGAGAAGTTGGAAAAGGTCTATCTTGATGTCAGGAGAAGTTCTCTGCATTTCTTATGTATTTGCCAAGTTGTGTAATAAGTTTCATTCAAGGTAACAGTGAGTTGCCAATTCAGGGAGATTGTAACTGGTTGAACATGATTCGCCTGATTAATATTCAGCTTCCTATTTACCAAACATGCCAACAAGCTAGACACTGAAAATTTTTGACATGAAAGTCAAAGTGGATACCTGGTAACTTCAGTTTGCCCTTGCTCCAAAGGATCTCCATGTGAAACATCTCAGGGACTAGCCATCAGAACCAAGATCAGCATCTGACATGTGGCAGCATCGAAGAACTTTCATGGCACATCTCTTATAGGATACTTCTGCACTTTAATGTTGCATTGGCTTCATGTACAGGGGAGGCCTTAACCTGTAGGCCCCCACAACCAGGAATAGTCACCCCTCTCAGGCTCGCATCCTTCCTGATGGACTCGGCAAATGACTCTATGCAGCACGCAAACAAGGCAGGAGAGAGAGGGCAGCCCTGCCTGACTCCAGATCTGACTGGGAAGCTATCTGATTCCCATCCATTGATCGAGACTGCACTGACAATGTTGGTGTAGAGCAGTCTGATCCAATTACTGATTACCTCCCCAAAGCCCATTTGGGAGAGAACATCCCTCATATATGTATGCGATATCCCGTCAAAGGCTTTCTCCTGGTCCAGGCTGATGAGGCAGGTGTCCACCCCCCTATCCTGTACGTTGGCAGTCCTATCCTTGAGGAGTGCGAGACTCTCAGTGATCTTCCTGCTCGGTACAGCACAAGTTTGGTCAGGGTGAATCACTGGTCCCAGAGCAGACCTGACCTGGTTGGCGATGACCCTTGACAAGATTTTGTAGTCTGTGTTTAACAGTGAGATTGGTCTCCAATTTCTAATTTCCTCCCTCTCCCCCTTCTGCTCGTAGATGAGGGTGGTGATGCCTTTTCTCATGGATTCACTCACAGTACCTGCCAGAAGCATACTGACATATACCTCCAGCTTTTGGTTTTTACTTGTATAAGATCCAGCTTCTCTAAAATATCTATCCAATTCCAGAGCAAGGTGTATATCAGCCCTTCCGCATTGAGCTACATTATTATTAAACTTAAACTTCCTTTCTCCTTAACTTTACATTTGATGCTGCATCTACGAACCAATTTTAAAACAGTAAACAGAGCAATTGAGTAACCACATGGATAACAGCCCAAACTACTCACATTTATTTCCACTTGTAACATGAAAAACATTCCTAGATACTTCAAATATGGCAAGAAAACAGATCTTCCCCCAGAAAGAGAAGGGTGAGAGGACTCAGGATTTGTTAACAAAGTAATGTGTTAAAGGAGAGAAAAACATTTTGAAGGATGGAATTGCACAGTAGAGTCATAGAGATGTACAGCATGGAAACAGACCCTTCGGTCCAACCCGTCCATGCCGACCAGATATCCCAACCCAATCTAGTCCCACCTGCCAGCACCCGCTCCATACCCCTCCAAACCCTTCCTATTCATATACTCATCCAAATGCCTTTTAAATGGTGCAATTGCACCAGCCTCCATCACTTCCTCTGGCAGCTCATTCCATACATGTACCACCCTCTGTATGAAAATGTTGCCCCTCAGGTCTCTTTTATATCTTTCCCTCTCACCCTAAACCTATGCCCTCTAGTTCTGGACACCCCCACCCGAGGGAAAATACTTTGTCTATTTATCCTATCCATGCTCCTCATAACTTTATAAACCTCTATAAGGTCACCCCTCACAACATCTTTCCAATAGGAAGGAGACCACAATTGCTTGCAATATTCCAACAGTGGCCTAACCAATGTCCTGTAGAGCCGCAACATGACCTCCCAACTCCTGTACTCAATACTCTGACCAATAAAAGAAATCATACCAAACGCCTATGAACCTGCACTCCAAGGTCTCTTTGTTCAGCAACACTCCCAAGGACCTTACCATAAGTGTCTAAGTCCTGCTAAGATTTGCTTTCCCAAAATGCAGCACCTCGCATTTATCTGAATTAAACTCCATCTACCACTTCTCAGCCCATTGGCCCATCTGATCAAGATCCTGTTGTAATCTGAGGTAACCTACTTCGCTGTCCACTATCCAAATCATTTATATAAATGACGAAAAGTAGAGGTCCCAGCACCAAGCCTTGTGGCACTCCACTAGTCACAGGCCTCCATTCTAAAAAACAGCCTACACTCCAAAATGCAGCACCTCATATTTATCAAAATTAAACTCCATCTGCCACTCCTCAGCCTAATAGCCAATCTGATCAAGTACCCATTGTACTCTGAAGTAACCTTCTTTGCTGTCCACTACACTTCTAATATTGGTGTCATCTGCAAACTTACTAACTATACCTCCTAATGTTCACATCCAAATCATTTATATAAATGATGAAAAGTAGTGTACCTAGCAATCTATCCTTGTGGCATTCCACTGGTCACAGACCTCCAGTCTGAAAAGCAAACCTTCCACCCTCTGTCTTCTACCTTTGAGCCAGTTCTGTATCCAAATGGCTAGTTCTCCCTGTATTCCGTGAGATCTAACCTTGCTAACCAGTCTCCCATGGGGAACCTGGTCGAACACCTTACTGAATGAAGTCCATATAGATCACATCTACCATTCTGCCCTCATCAATCCTCTTTGTTACTTCTTCAAAAAACTCAATCAAGTTTGTGAGACATGATTTCCCACGCACAAAGCCATGTT